>NC_089200.1:20780673-21080673 GCF_963930695.1 Labrus bergylta | reverse complement strand
CAGTTCAGTTCATCAAGTCCTGAGTCAGCTTCTGTTGAGGGTTGGTCATTCACTCCTTGATAATAACCAGACCTCTCATAACATCTGTGATTGCATTAGGTGGCATGGTTGCATCTCATTCTTACATATTAGGCAGGCTTTTGCAAATAATCTTAAAAAATTGTCCAACACAGCTAAGACAACCACACGAGAATCCAGAACCTGACCGGACTTTCTGTTGTTTAAAAGTCCTGACTGGATATTTACCTGTGCTGCTGTCTTGCTTGCCTGTGGTTGGGTGTGGATGTGACCCAGCATTGATCCACTGGTCCTCAGTCTGGAGTCCACCACTCCTCCAACAGGAGGCTCCTTCCCTGGGATGCTGTTGTAGTAGTCATGTTCAGAGGACTCCTCCTCCTCCCCCCACATCAGCTCTTCTGTCCTGACAGACCTGAGGATGACCAAATTATAAAAAGGAATATATCATCTTTTAATGCACAACACACTCTAAAATAAGAGCGAAAACATCATTGTTACTGCTATAACATGAGTTTTAGAATGTAAACTACTATGCTGATATGTATGGATTTATTGTAACTTGTCATAGTGATATTATTGGTAATGATAATGATGAGGAGATCTGGGTTCTCAAATGAATGCAGTCTGATCAGATGACATCTCCACATCCGAAAGTGATCAATATTAATCTGCCAGAGATTTATATAGATCAACAGAGCTGCTGATGCTTCTGGCAGCAGGAAGTAAACCAGAATAGAAAAGTCTAAACAGTCTCCTGTTCCTCCTGTCTTTCTTTGCATTGGCATCATTGCAAAAAAAAATTGGTTGAAATGGTGAGAAGTTCTGTGAGGACCAGTTTTATTCAACAGATTTTGAGCACAACACAAACAAATTTTGCTTCTACTAATAAACAGCAGAGAGACTCATAGTTGTTAAGTAGGTCTGGTTTATGAGGTGGAAATGACATAAACAAACAAAACATATCTTTCTTCTTCTTCTCTTTTTGCTGTTCTTTTTTTGAAGTTCAAAGCTTCAACGTTTTTTTTTTTACATTCTCCGATAACAAGGAGATTAGAACAAGAGCAGGATATTCTTTATTAATCCCTCGAGGGGAAATTCACATTTAGAATTTTGTTCTTTGGCTTGTTGTGCCTTTATAGGAGAGATAGGACAGTGGATAGATTCCAAAATCAAGCCACAGGTCAGACCTGAACTTTGGCCGCCTGCCTGCCTTCACTTTTACACTGCATTGTTGACACATGCATAGGCTTAGTTGTAGCTGTCAGAATGTTGCTATTGGGAAATATTATATAAGTTATCTCTGCAAAGCATGAAGTTTGTCTTAATAAGGATTTTCTTTAGGTGTCACAGTTCCACAGATGACAAAGATTTGAAGAACAGGGACAAACAAACTTTGAAGAAAAAATAAAAGTTGTTATGCTAGTATCTTACCTGTCCATAGATGCCATGGTTTTGGGAGGACTGTGTAGGTACTGTTTGAACTGCAGTTCAAAGGCTTGTCCAATAGTGCTGATGACATTCTGCGCTAAACCGTCTGAGCACTCCAGGATGTGACACGCTGAAGGGGACAGAAATAAAAGATTAGTAGAGTAAATCTGGCCCTTAAAAATTGAGAAACGCCTTCTTGAGGTTAAACAAAGCGCAAAAACATTTTGTCCTAATTTTAACATGTCTGGTTTATGAAATGGATGTTTGTATAATAATGTTTTACTGCAAAATTACTTTTTTGGGTTGACTTTTGGATCTTACCAAAAAACTAGTAAAAGTTAGGGATTCTTCCAAAGGAAAAGCTTCTTATCACATATCTTTGGAAATCAAGATCAGTATGTAACCAAATTTGGACTGGATGTTCACAGACCGTTATTGATTGCAACTAAGCAAAGTTTTCATCAATAACATTGTCAGTTTTTGAAATGTACACAATTAAAAACACACATAGTCTAGGGCAAACCTGAAAAGTGAAACAAACATTCAAAAGGTATATATATCAAAATCTGTCATTTTTAAAGTAAGGACACCAATCTTAAAAACTATGTCATTTCTTATCTTCTTGAGACTGTCATCTTATAAAAGTAAGATTTTTGACTTTTCACTTCACCCTCTGCTTCCACCAGGCCCTAACAGGAAACTAGTGGAGCCAGCATTTCAGGGCGACCTGAACTATGGGGCCCCATTTGTGTATCGTGGTATGTGTAAAGAGAAGACCACAAACAACAGATTAAGACAAAAAAAATGATACATAATATAATTAAATATGCCACAAAGGGCATTAGTTTTACCATCATCATCATTAATAATATGGAGACCATCGTCATCATCAGTAAGGTTGTAGGTGTTCATTCCACTGTGGATGTTTTTTTTATTTATTTGTTACCATTTATTGCACAGGATCGGAAGAGAGGAATGGAAGTGTTGGCAAGCGCATGCAGCAATGGGCCGAGGTCAAATTTGAACACACTGCCACCGTGACTTATAGCGGCTGTACATGAGGTGCACGCTAACCACTGAGCTTAACTGGCACCTCAATGGGGCTGATTCTTAACCGTGTATATTCTTAATCAACCCCTGTAGTAAATTTAATGGTAAGGTCCACTTTTAATCTTTTTGTTTCCAAAAGGCTTAGGGTGAACCCTCTCAAGACATACCTCTCTGATTCACCGGGTCTTTGGCCACATACGCAACATAATCAGGTGTGTCCTGCAACAGACAAGAGGAAGAATTCAATTAGACCAGATAAATTATTATAACTAAATTAAAGCCCTCATTGATTATTGGGTCATGAGATTGGAAACCAGTTTAATGTAATCCAGTAAGATATTTGCAGTGTGCCAGAACGTCAACATCATAAAGGAGAGCAGGCAGTGAACGGCTGCACTCACCGTGTCGCCCCCTGAGGCAAAGGAGATAGACTGCATGGGATGGTGTGCTATCACCTGGAAAAGACAAGTGGACAAAACTGAGGCAGAGTTTTGACAAGAATCTACTTAAAAATCTGTGAGTCATCTAGTTGTGGACTACAAAACAAATGGAAAAAAGACTTTAGATTGTAAATTCTAAGATGATTAAATGTGATGAGTTTAAGATTGTTATTGTAACTGTTTACTTTTCCAGTAACTATTTAAAAAAAATAAAATGTATGTTTTCAGGACTTCAATTAATATGTGAGAGAGAGGAGGAAACTCTTTCATATCAGTCGTAAAAATATTTGTGAAATGATAGTAATTTAGCTTTATACCTGTCTCGTAGTGGGGATAAGAAGACCAAGTCCATCTATGGAAATATTCACTGCAATACTCATGCCTGCAAATCTCAGGTTAGTCTTTCCCATGATGGACTGGAGAGCTTTGTTAAAAGCCTGAATGGAAAAAGGAAAAAAATGAATACTGTCAAAATCAAAATAACATTAAAAATTGACATGATTCCAAATATTAGACTGTGTTAGCTGTATTTGACTGTTTTATAGACAACGTTTCTTTCATAGTCACAGTCTAATAACCACTGCAGTACGTTGAAATGATGCCCCAGTTTAGTAATTATTAATGACAGTGTAATGCAACATGCACAGATAGAATAAAGTAACTATCAACCTTCTTCCTCCAAGCTCCCTTTCCTCCTGGCACAGCATCACACAGCCTGTTGATGGCCTCCCTAATAAGGGGAATGAGAAAAGGTCAATGGTCAGACTGTACTGAGGCACACTGGTCACTGATGAAATAGTTGCAAGACACACAAAAAAAAAATGTGACCAAAAACATCACCTGGATTTTGGTTGACCGTGAAACTCATAATTAATATGAGAACAGTAGAGAGTATAAACTGAGAATACAAGTTTGTTAAGTCAGAACCACAAAACACGTGCGATTCTGCATCACACTGAAGCACAAACCTGAAGTTAAACATGAACCAAAGCTTTGTGTTCCCTCCCTCTGACTAAGGTCAGAGGTCACAGACCCATCATAGTTCAAAGATCAAGAAAAGGCTTCCAGCAGTAGTGTGTACCAGGGATGTTAATGGTGGACAGTGACTGTTTATCAACCTCGTGTTTAACTTCGGTTTGTTGTTCATTTTGCTGCTCCCTGTGGACAACATGATACCTTGATCTTGTCTTGTACACGCAAATGTAGAATTTTCTGATGAAAAACCTTCACCTGATTTCTTTGAACAAAACTATCACTTAAAGTGAATCTTTGATGAGGATTAAAATAGGTTGTTTATAGCAACATTAAACATAATATCTGATACCTAACCTCTGCTAAATACTCTTCAAAGGAGCTTGAAGTAATGTACTCTCATTTAAAAAGAGTATTTAGGATCTGTGCAGCTCCATGTTCTCTACTGCTTATACAGTACAGCATTTTTTTTTCTCAGTGCCCTCCTCTTTGCAGATTTGTTACCACTTTGCTGTGAGGCTGCTATAACTCTTGGGAATGGCTGCCTAATGGGCTCTTAAAGCTCCTGTCCCCTGTGTGTCTTACGGAGGGAGAGAGACATAATGTGGATTTGAGGCTCAAGCTTTCACTGCCAGGGGACAGCGGGGACAGCAGTCGAGAAGCCTGCTGCCCCTATCAAGTGGCTTGTAAATATTTAAAAAGCAGCGTCCCAGGCCCCATCTTGACTAAAGGTCTTCTCAGGGATTTTTGAAAAACATCACAATGACTCATGCTAACAAGAGGGCAGAGGGAGGAGGAGTTACAGAGGAGAGATGGGCTGTTGTTGTTGTTTTTGGTCTGCAGCTTCAGTTTCTTTCCTGCAATAAAATGCTGGGCCTCATTAGCACTACTGCTGCTGTTCAACACCATGACACAGAGAGTACTGTTAGAAGAATGCATCGTCTTACAATGTAGGAGCCGAAGGACATTTTTTAAATTGTGAGAATTGCTCAATGTTTTGGTTTAGTTTCCAAGGAAATTAAAACTAAAATTCACTTAAATGCAAGACAGCAAGCTGACACAAGGGCTCTGCTGCTTTGGAGTTGCATCTAGAATAAATTAAGATACATTTTTTTCCCTAACAGGGCTTTCACACATGTACAAACTCATAAAAACTTCCTGACATTTTCGGGATGAGCAGCTTGTGGGGAAAGGGGTAAACTGATGTGAGAATGCAGCTGGAAATATTCAGGAAAATTCACCACAACCTTGCGACAAGGTTGTTCTTCTGTACTCTTTTGTTGATACTGTGAATATATTTCAAACTACAACTTAGCACCGATATACTTAAATTTTGATTATAGTGTCAGACTCTTAGTTTCTTAGTCATATACTGCCTCCTGAGGACTACCTACCGCTGTGAGGGACATGTGTGAACAAACAAATCAGAAACATTTAAGGGGCAGCCTGCCTGACATTTTCTAGAGATTTTCAGGAGTGCATTTGTGAAAACAGCTTATGATGCAGTTGTGTATTACGCAAAGTTTGCTAGCTTGATTAAGACCATCAATCATTGATTTTTGATCCTTGTGGGACAGATGGCCCGTCTCAAGATTCCCCAGGATTTCAGAGACAGAAGCTTCATGTCGTTAGCGTCACTGGAAAATGTGGTAGTTCTTTTTTAAAGCTGGCAAGGACTGCAGAGATGCAAAATATAAACACATTCATAAATAAATGTTTACTCCATTAAGCATGACTGAAATGCTTTAATGCTCCAATGTATACCATGGCTGCACAATTAAGCCAAATCTCAGCGTCATCGCAATATGAACATGCACAGTACACACATGCCTCTATTGCCATGAGAAAAAAAAAGTGAAAGAAAATGATTTATATAAAGACATCACGCTTTCTCCTTTTATCCCCTGGTTATATGTATCATGCCTTTACACCATTTTGCTAATCAAATAAGTAGCTATCAACTACCCTCAGCTTTATGTGTCACTTTGGTGGTGCAAAAATACAGATATTTGGAATTATTTTGGATTTATTTTGGATGCTGGACAGGTACTGTGTAAGAACCGCAGATAGACATCAATAATTAGAGTTTATATGCCTGCTTTTACATTTTTTAATTTTTTAACACGTCATATCATCATCATATAGAACAATTTAATATAACATTGCAGATTTTTCTCATATAGTACAGGCCTGTTTCATACCACAATAAAACCTGGTGTAGTCTGCTATACTCAGTTTGGTCCCTCCCTTCACTAATGGTATGTTTGGCTGTTTTGTTTTGAACTATTCTCACTTTCTCCCTCCTCCTCCTCCTGAACAAGTTACAACCGCAGACATTATCCAGCAGTGAGCGTTCATGGGTCCACTGCAGCTTTCCACACTCATTAGCAAACATCATCAATAATAGATCTCCCCTCTCTATCACTCCATCTCTGCTGCCTCCTCCCCCTGCACTTAAGCACAGACTGCTGGGTGGGCTCAGATTACAGCCGATCGATTATGGAGGAGTGAGAGAGGGAGCGGGAGTGAGAGAGTGCATGTCTCCCATGAGACAAGGAACCCTGCTTTTATAACAATAAAATCAGATGTAGAGAACAACACACACATTGACACAGACATACATGACCCAAAGGTATGGTTCTCATGTCATGCCTCTGAGCACATTAAACAGTTGTTTGGTTCATTTCTAAATTTGGACACACAACAGTTTATTGCTGCCATTGTACAAAATCTTTGTGACTTTGGTTTTGTTTCCTTTTTTCTTTTTAAGTGCTTGCATTTCCAGTAAAACTGGTGGAGAAATCGCTGATAGAATATACTCCTGAAATAATATACCAACTCTTAATATGAGTAACAGTCAAAAACTGACACCCTGCTGGTTGTAATTTGAGATTGCTGTTTGAGTTGATCCTTTGCATCATATATTAAACTCTCCTGACTCACCACATTGTCACCATGGCTTACCTCGTCACCTGAGTCCGTGTGTTGAAATCCAGGGAACGCATTGACTTCAGTACTTCAATACAGCCCATGTACTGCAAAAAGAAACAAATTGCAGCAGGCATAAATGTATGTTTATGAACACATCAACGTTTGTTTTTTCATCTTTTGTTTGTTTGTTTGTATTTTTCTTTTTAATTTAATGATGGATGAATGTCCTTCTTAGAGGATAAAAACACATGTTGGAGAAGAATAAAATTAAGAACATGGCGATGCAAGAGAGGCTTTTATCCATTAATTTTAAACTCATGTTGAGTTTTGTTTCTTGCAGTCGAAATGTGGAATCACCTCACAAGTCAATACTAGATTTAAAACTCACAATGAAAAATAATTTAAGTTGTCAGCTTTCTGAACACTTTTACTTGTGTAGTTGACTTAGATCTGTATGTTTTAAACACATCAGTCAAACATGTATAGCTAAGATTGCACTTCTAAAGCAGCCATCCTATGCAGATTTAAAACCTGATCCTCTATTGATAAGCATATGTCCGACATTGCGCCATAAGCTAACTCACATACATACAGGCCATTAAAGTGTACTCCATCAGGTAGCAGCAAGATGAGCAGCTTTCTAATGTATGTCAGGTTGGGGTGCTAATGGCACCTTGACTAGATTAGTAACACGACCGTAAAAGCTCCAAATCCCGGTGAGGGCCAACTTCTTAGGCCTCTGGGAGATGCTGAGGGTGTGACTGTGTTTGTGTCTTAGATCAGTGCATGTGTTTTTTGCATTACAGTGAGTCTCACATTACAGGATAAGTTGATCATGTGAATCTTAGAGCTGCTCAACTCCAACTGGTATAAATACTACAATCAGTCCTACACATTTTAAAAGTCATTATAGTTGTTGTAAGTAAGTTAAATGGTAACTAAACTGAATTTAAATGAAGTGCATCTACCCTGGAATTTCAAAAAATGTAGACGTCAATGTGTCAACATGGACAGGGCTGGGGGGAATAAGACACGCCCACACTCCTTCGCCGTCATCAGCCTAAACATCATACAGTCTATATGACCCAAACACACCACACACAAACTGATTCACAAGTTTAGCTAGGTTATTAAGCCACGAGTGAAGACTCTAGAAGCAGCACTGGCAATTATACGACAGAAATGTCATTTGAAGTAGAGGACTTCTCTCTTCCTGAGTCTCCTGTAGACCACAACAGGGGCGGGCAGTGAGTGCTGAGACAGTCGATGCCGAGGACATGGAAGGGCAGGAGAGGACGATGGTAGACGATGCCCCCAAGAGGATTTTAATTTTAAGGCTTTAACATATTTAAACAAATAGCCTGATTTTTTCTCTTTACTATGGTGATATTTCACAGCAAGCCACTTAGATTTCAGTCATAGCCAAACTGCACAATTATTTCAATCTACTTGACTCCTCACTGTTTGCTGAGTTGGGTGAGCTAGTCAAAATATGTAGAATTAAATTACTTTGTACTCAAATGTCGAGAATCAAAACCAAAGTGATCAGCAACACTACTTAATACCCATATACATAGATTTTCAGCTGAAAAGGATGATCTGGAGGTTTAGTTACTCTTATAAAATAAACATTGCACAAAAAGGAAGGACATTTGTGTTTGGTAGAGTACTTCTTTGTTGTAACAATGCTTCTTGGCAATAAATCTTATACCGTTAGAAAGCCTGTTTATTTTCCTTTTAAATTGTGCCTCATTTGAAGGAAAAGGAAAACTTCCTTATAACAGAAACCTTGAGCAGACTGCCTGCCACTGTTACTGAGTAAATGTTGCTAGGGGCTTTGCTTATGGTGGATTAATGTTGGGTCTCTGTGAATAATATAAAACAGTAAGGTCTAGACCGTGCTCTCTTTGTAAACTGTCTTGAGATAAAGCACAACATATAAATACAGATAACAGTAACATTTTTATCACAAATACATGACTGTGGCTGTGACAATTGATTATGAAAGAAATAGCTGGAAATGTCTTCCCAAAAACAAAAACCTATATTCAGCCACAAATAAGCTTGTGTGATTTGTGATCTCTGGCATAACAAATGAAACATAATTTATATTCTCTCTCCATCAGGACTTTTTCTGAATTATGAAATGTCACATTAAGTTGAGTTTCCAGCATTACAAGTGACTGGAAAAAGACAGCAGACAGAAAACCTGTGGCAGCCTTATGAAACAAATATACAGGAAGAGAGAGAGAGAAAGAGCAGGAGAGAACAAGACAGAGAGAGAGAGAGAGAGCAACCTTCAAGGCTGGGAGCTAAATGAGCTTTCTAACCAGATTTGAAGACGGGGGGGGGGAAGTCTTCCATCAGGAAAATTGTATCTCTTTTTTTCTTCCCCTTCTCAGCTAATACCTTCTTTGTTACTCAGTGTTCTCCTGATACAACACATCTCCTCTTCTATCACCAAAAATCTGCACTCTTATTCCTTCGACAAAGTCTCAATATTCCCAGGACTAAAGGGACAAAGACTTTCCTAGAAATCCTGCACAAAAATTCAATAAAAATGGCAGCCCATTCAAAATGTCTTTCATCACAGCTGTCTTCAAAAAGGAATAATGGCTTCAATATCCTCTTATATTACCTCTAATTTAAGGCAAGCTAAAGAAGTTAGTGTTAGGATGAATGTGTGGCTGATGAACATATACTGAAGCCAGATGGATGTTATCAAACAGTATCTACAAAGCGTTGACAGCGAGTCCTCTACTGTCGTGTCTTGAATCTAATTCATGCTGAGGGTAATGACGTATTTTCTTATGTTGTGGACAATTAAATGCCATCTCATTTCATACTTTGATGCATTACTCAGAGCAGACTTTAGAGCATTCAACCACTAAATTCACAATGAAAGAGCCTTTCTCGAAGATGAAGCAATAAAAATGACATTGTCTCTATTCATAATTTGACAAGGATAAATTGCAGAAGATTGTTAGGGAGCAGGATATATTGATAGCAGTCTGGTTTGAACATAGCTCTCTGAATGATGGCTTCTTTGGCAGCTGCAGTGCTTTCTTTAAAGCTTGCTGCAGTGTCCTGGCTGTCAAAGGTGGCAGATGCAGGCCAGACACAGAGCCTGACAAAAAAACAAGTACTCAGAATCACATTTGTATCTTCCCCAGCACAGGATAGTGCGTGGGTGTGTCTGTGTATACCAGAGAGAAAGAGAGAGAGGGGCACTAGAATGAAATATAGACAGAGAGAGAAAGAGAGAGAGAGAGAGAGAGAGAGAGGGGGCGAGAGCTGTGCACTGTTCGCTATGCTGATTAAAAATGGCACAGCAAAGCAGAATTCTACTGTCACTTTGACACTAATACATGCAGCAAGTACCTCTTCATGCAAAGATTCACTATTGATTTGCACCTATAGTGCTGCTTTAGCCACCCCTGAAATACATTCCAAACATACAGGTCCTTTTAAATAACTGTACACCTTCTCTTGACAACAATAACCTGATAAAAGCTCTGCTAATTAACCCAGATATTGATCAGTTATTAGAGCAGCACTTGTTAGGAATCTTGGAAAAGCCCTGCATGATGAGGAGAGAGAGAGAGAGAGAGAGAGAGAGAGAGAGAGAGAGAGAGGGAGAGAGAGAGGGAGAGAGAGGGACAGAGAGCACACATAGTCGTCATGGGACCCCTCCCACACTGATCACAGCATCCTCTTCCACATCACATGACGCAAATGACTGTGATTAAACCTAATTGAATATAGGAATGAATGGTGCCTGCATAATGCCATTGAAAAGTGTTCTTGGCTCCCAGACTGGGCTAATCAAGAGCCATGTCTTTAGTTGGGGGAGGGGCATGGGTAGTGGTAGAAAAAAAGGCATTGGGGATGGATAAAGGGAGATCATTGACATCGACGTCTGCATGAGATCGCATCCCTTCGTCTACATTAGACTATTTGTTAATACAAGGAAAAAAACAATCTCTTAAAAAGACAACATTTCCTTTGTCAGAAGAGAAGAGAAAATACTCTTATGGTCTACTTTTTGCATGCAAAAGGAAGAAATTGTCTCGAACATGCGTAAGCAAATATATGCTATTTAAACACACAGTAACCCATTTATACAAGATAGCACCTTTTAGAAACCATTAAACACACTTAAAACACAAAATATACAAACAAACACACACACAGACACACACACACACACACACACACACACACACACACACACACACACACACACACACACACACACACACACACACACACACACACACACACATATTAGAGCTACATTAAAAGAGGGCACCAGGTTCTTAATGGTGGTTGCAGTGTGACAGTGTCATGTGCAGTATAGCAGACTGGCTTTAAAGTGTCCTCACTCAATAATTAGTGTAGCCTATTATTACAACTTTGAAATAGATTTTTTTATTTAAGTTTCAAATGATGTGCCAGTACAAGGATACTTTCCATAACTAAATTTGATATTCATTAAGCTAGGGGTATTTAAATGACATTGTAAGGATAAGATCTTATTGTAAACAAACCTGAAACAACACAAAGAATACCACTCCCACAAGCTTACTGTGAGAGCTCACCATCAGACATAGCTTGTATGCACTATTAACACAGATGGTTATTGTCTTAATAGTATCTGGTATCATCTACAATAAAGAATGCAGCTAATAATGAGCCTGACTACAGTCTGTGCACATAATTCCATTGTTTATCTTTCACCACCCTGACGTCTGTTTGTTATCCTGACGCAGTCTCCCTGCCAGCCACACCAAGCCATCTATCTGGATTAAATTATGTATTCCCCAGCCCTCGCCACATGAGCAGCATAACAAACTGCATGGCACTCTGCTCTCCTTTTGTTTTTCATACAGGAAGAGCAATCTCTAAATAGGGTCATCAAATTATATGGTTCGTCTTCTGTTCCTGTTCACAGTTCATTTTTATCTGAGCACCAGATAATGACTACTTACTTTCAAAACAAATCCTGAGTATGTAGTGTAGATGTTTACATGGATTTTCTTTTAAAATTGACAGCATTTAAAAAGAAATAGCCAACTGACTCACCCTTACGATATAAGAGGCCCCTGGTCCTGCAATCATCTTGTCAGGGTGCAGCCAGCCTTGAGAGGGTTTGTGGATAAAGTTTCCCTTCTGGGTGATTTCCTCTCCCCCAAGCCACATGCCCTCCACCCTTGTCCGGCGGCTCATTCCTGACCTGACACTGCTGGATCCCCCAGGGCTCGCCATTGCCTCTGTGGCCCCAAATCTGTGCCCTCCTGAATTTGCAGAATTTGCCGCTGCAACTGCTCTCTGTCCCCGAATGGCCTGCAAAGAACAGGGGGTGACACACACAGGGTCACAGGAGTTAAGCACTGCTGCAAGACTGGCCACAGGGCCACTGGCAGAGGTCACACCACCAGGCCTGTGTGATGATGAGGAAAGGGAGACAGAGCTCTGGGAAGGAGCTGCTGAAGCTTTCCCTGAGTCCTTGCTAGAACTGGAGCTAGAGCTGGAGTTGGATGGGCTCCGACTAAGCAGAGAGTTTGAGAACTTCCACTGGGGCATCCTTGGGATGAGCATGCAAAAGGTAGTGGTGGCATCCTGTTCCCCGTCCAGGCAGGGTGAGTCGGCCAGAGCTGCAGCCCCAGCAGAGGAGGAGGATCTGGTACTGGGATCCAGAGGAGGCAGATTGAGGCTCGGGTTGGAGGAGGGGACCACCGGTGTGGCCACAACTTTGCCGCTCATGGCTAAGCTCTGCATCAGGTCGTCGGAGGAGGTCACAGACTCGTTGCGGAAGCGGCCATACTTTGGCTTAAGGAGCATGCCCGGAGGAGCCGCTAGAAGCAGGAACTGAGAGGGGGGATGACTGCCAGAGGATGAGGAGGGGAAAGGGAAGGGAGGGGGGGGGGGACGGGGATGGGGACGGGGACGGGGTAAAGGTGTAATGGAATAAGAGGAGAAAACTAGAGAGAAAATCCTTCAGATATCCTTGTTAAGTGAAGGCTCCTCTCCTGCTCACACACACGCACACACACTGTCCCACACTCATGCCACGCTCCTCTCTGTCTGAGCCGGCCTGCTTCCTTTTACTGCCTAAGGCTGCTCGCTTCTCTGCTCCTTCTCTCTCTCTCTCTCTCTCTCTCCGTGGATGATGTCATTGGGTCTATTAGCCCTGCCCTGCCCAGCTGCTCTCAGACTGTATTAGCTAGAACACATCTGCCTGAACCACCCAGACACACATACAGGCACACACACACACACACACACACACACACACACACACACACACACACACACACACACACACACACACACATCAAGAATCAATATTTTTTTTAAATTAAGGTTATACTGCAAATTAATTTTGCTGACTCAAAGGGAGTCAACACTCTTTTCTCTAGAATGATGATACATACTGAATTTGAGACCCAAGAGGCAAAATATTATTATGATACTTCTAGATATCAGAATCACTATAGGGAAGAAAAAAATGGTTTTAGAAAATCTATATAATAAATTAGATTAGTCATATTTAATGGGTCCCTACTGTCAGTGTTTCTGCCTCCTTTATCTATCAGTGTGTTGTGAATGTTATCTGTCAATGTAATGAATCTATTAGCATCTGTCTTTTACCAGCCAGAATAGGGGAATATTATGCATTTGACTGAAGCTCAATGTACACAATATATTGTGTTAAACTATAACCAAAAAACAATTCTACTGATAATGTTAATTGACATACAAGAAAAATATTTTGTTTAATTGCTGTATGTGAGAAAAAGTCTAGTCCAATTGCTTAATGTGCATTTTGTATCAATATGTGTGTTTTGAGTGATTGTGTAATTCCATTTGTCTTAGCAATAGATACAAACTTAACAAAGGCAACCATGTAGCCAAACTCATAAGGGACTACATGTCTAAAAAAAAAAACATCCACCCAATCCCATCTGTCTAAATTCTCTTTGCAACTCTTAGCTCCTGACTTGCACTCGTAACCTCAGGCTTTTTCTCATTCCAGTCAAACCCTTTCCACACTCAAATTTATTTTTCCATCTTACACTCAAGTGATTTAAGGCATGCAGTGAAACACAAAGTACAGCTTCTTTATTTTGATGAGGTCACATTTTCACACAGGTTAAACCAAGAAAAAGTGTTAAAAGGTGAACCTGATTTCTTTTATCATGTCAGACAGGTATGATCCACCACAGAGGTTATTCAGCACAGCTAAATTAAAAAAGGATGAAGAAAAGGTAACTTTAATGCTAAAAGAACATTTTTAGAATTCATAGTGTCCCAAAACAAGTACCAGTACCTACAAATAGAAAGCAATGATTGGGATTGGCCCAAAAGTCTGTTCATTGGAAAGAAGGCTAATTTACTGATGCAAGAACAGCATCTTCACCGACAAGAGGCTCAAATAGTTTATGTTAAGAACTTGAATTTAATCAAGTTGTCTAGTCCTACATTCAGCCTGGACAGTGTCATGAAAAAAAATATAGAGAGAGAGCAAACCACTGTCCAAAATATCTTCAACCCTAAATCCTGCTGACACAACACTTGTAAACATTATTTAGAAAGAAATCTGAGACAGGAAGCTTACCTATAAGTCCGGTTATGTGGAGAAAAAGGGTGACAATCAGTGCAAGTTCAGTGAACTTTCAATGACTCTGATCAGAGAAAAAAAAAACTTGAACATTCATTGTATAAGAGCTAGCTATAGTTAACTCAGGGAACAATTTATTTCACTAACCAGGAGATCACATCACAAATAAACTGGAAAATGCCAACAAACAAACCACCTTCTGAAACATAATGACACAGCTAACACTGACACCCCACCTTCGTCCAAACAGCCAATCACTCCATTTGTTGGCCACAGAGTAGAAAAAGTTACTGATAAACCAGAAGGAATCAATGCATGTTGACAAATGTACCAGTATCTAACTGTCTTCAGTATGTACTGTCCTTTGTTCTAGCCACAAAAACAAATAACCGGCAGCACACTACTAAAGAAAACAGACCTGGCCATATTTACTACAAATTTAGGCTCGTGAAAGTATTTTAAAAGCAAAAATGCACAAGCAAAAACTTGAAGCTGGTAGTAGGTTTTAATTTTCACCAATAACAAATCTGTTTTTGATCACACACAATAATTGAAATCACTTAACTGCACTGTGATATTCTGTAAGAGTTACCGTTTACCTCCTGACTTGAGTAGTTTGCATTAACAAGTGGAACAAAACATGCTGTGAATACAACACTACTCATTAGCAGCACTTACTCTGACAGCAGTGATTACATCTAAGAATAACACAGGCTGTTACAACATGCCTCTAACTCAACCCGACTATCAGGTTAACATGTAAAGAGAGAGTTTATTCTAAATGTGAATGATTGCCTGGGGGGAAAAGTCATATATTTGTGTAAAGCCTACATCTGAATTCAGTGGAAATATGTGAAATAGAAGAGGGGCTGTTGTAAAGCACATCCATTTATATTTCATTTACAGAAATAGGCTTCTCCTGGAATAGTAAATATCAGAGATAGCCTTTTGCTGGGAAAATAGCATGAATTCAATTTGTAAAATAAATTTAATTTTGATGTAGGCCTATTCCATCAGTCCTGGTTGGAAACATATTTGACTCATGTTTTACCACGACTTGCAAACTCATTAAATTGTATTATGTAGCCTATATCTTCTATAGTATTTGTATAGCCTTGATAGTTTATTTTATACCTAATTACCTATTTATGTTTGCACTTTTTATTTTTATGTAAATGCTTGCTGCTGTTTTTATCCTGCACTATGATGAGCCAACTGCAACGAAATTTCGTTCTGATCTGCACAGTAAGGTACAATCTGAATGACAATAAAGAAAATCTAATATTGTTGTAGACTTAGATTTATACTTGTAACCAACATGTTCTGTTTTATCTATAAAGGCTTACTTTCTGAGATGCCTCCCGTAGTATTGCCTGTTTTTACATCAGGAATACAACTGACATGTTCCAGCATAATCGATATGAGCTCCTCCTGAGTAGAAAAGTCATATTCATGTTGTTGAATTCCTGCATGTATGATGGGTCTTGCATTATTTTTTTGCCCACGACCCTCAAAGAAGCTGCAGAGAAAATTACGAAGCGAAGACATTTTCTCTGCAAGAAAAAACCTTCCAGGCAAGGAAACCAGAAACTTTCCAAAACTACTTCAAATATCCTCTGTCCAAAACGCCTAATACGTATTTAAACTAAAATTGAAAAATCACCTTGATTTTATATCTTAAATGTACAGAGAAAAATATAACCTACTGCTGCAAACCATGTTTAGCCCGTTGAAAAGTTTCGCTTAAAGCTTCAGAGTGCTTCATCTTTCCGATCATAGACGATCTTACCAGACAGAAACACCGCGTGCTGCTGCCTCGACCAATCCGGGGAGAGCGGGGAGCCGTTGGTGTTTGAATCGTTCCCTGAAAACAGCGGCAGATGACAGCAGCTCGCAGCTCTCGCAAATATTACATATAAGTTACTTTTACATCGCGTAAGAAGCTCTCTGGACTTCAGCCTGAACCTTTATCATCAACCGAACATGTCGAAAAAACAGATTTTCTATTCCGACAAGTACAACGACGAGGAGTTCGAGTACAGGTATGATTGACGTTGTTAGCGTCGTTGCTAAGCTAACGTCAGCTGGCGTCGTCAAGTGAAGTAAAAATACAAAATGTTATAGCGTATCAAGTGATGTTTATCGTGTCTCAAAACAAACAACTACGCGATAAAAAAACAACTGAGCTAACAGGTCTACTTCTCTGCTGTATTTGTTGACTTTTATCGTTTTGGTTGTGATGGTGTTGACGCTGTAAAACATGAAGTTTTTACAGTCAGTGCTCGGTCAGCGCTAGATTTGTGTTTTTTTTTTGTACTTCTAGGTGTTTCTGAGGCTCTTTTTAAGTACCTTTTTAACGGTGTTGTTTCCCACCTATAGACATGTGGTGCTTCCAAAGCAGCTGTCTAAACTGGTGCCCACCTCCCACCTGATGGCTGAAGACGAGTGGAGGGGACTGGGGGTGCAACAGAGCCAGGGCTGGATTCACTACATGATTCACAAACCAGGTGAGTTACCATGCTTATTGTCTTAAAACACCCCAACTGTACATGTAAATAGCTACTGGTCTGTCAGATTAGTGTAATAATCTGTAGTCCATATCCTATGCAAAACAAAAACATTGTAATGCTCAGCTAAAGTAGATGTCATCGTCTGCAATGGGGAGGGGCTTGGTCTGCCCAGAGGGAGGTTGTCAAAATTAGATTTGCACATATTAAAGCAGGGGGTTCCCAAACTTTTCAGCTTGTGACCCCCATTATGACGGTGATAAATACTTGGGACCCCACATTTGACGCACTAGGTCAAAACACTGGCATTAAAACAGCAAACAATAGCCCAAACACCATCATTATTATTTTTGTAATTTATTCTAAGACTACTTTAAGACGTACCTACTGTATTTTCAAATTAATGGGTGAAATATCCAATTTTAAATCATTTTCACATGTTTTTGAAAGGAATCTTGTGACCCCCCCCCCCCCCCCCCCCAACAGTGTTCCGCGACCCCCCCCAGTGGGCCGCGACCCTCACTTTGGGAACCACTGTATTAAAGGGATACTTCACCTGTTGAAACATGAATCTGTATTGACTTTGGGTCATATATGTTGTAGAAATGTGAAAAACATTTTGAAGTTGGTGCCTTCTTGACCGAGAAAAGGCAGAAAGTGTCTTTTTTAGCTCATGTGGATGAAAGACAACAACTCCCAGAATGCACAGTACTGCAGGTTACTCCCACTAAGGTCAGGTTTACAGACATTTACTTCAACACATACTACCATTTCCTCAACTGATTCCGAGATTTTTTCCTGAAGGAATTGGCATCTTGAAAATTCCTGGCAGAAAACAGACTCTATGTCTGTGTCCATAGGCAAACAGTGAGAGTCCGCCCCAGCTCGAGCCGCCCCGGGCTCCTCGTCCTCACCGCTGCAGCCGAGGCAGGAGGCAGCAGCCGCCTCGCCACTATATTGCGGCTCATAGAGATATCCACGAACATCCGATTCGAGCACACAAGACCTTCAAAATCCCCTTCATCCATATCAGTTTGAAGTTGAAACATAATTTTTTTTGCTATTGACGGTTCTTATCAGCTTTCTCCATAGAGCCTGTTAGCATAGCTACCAAGCAATACGACGGATGTTAAGTTTCCATTCTGGGAGTGAGTTCCCACCCACTGATCTGTGATTGGTCTGTAGCTTCAGGGGTCGAAAATATGAGGAACTAACGATGTAGTTTCACCCCCGCTAACCACAACAGCCGTCGATGACGCAAAATGACGATTTTTGCGTCATCGGAGGCTCCTTTTCAGACAAGAAATACAGAACTTTCCTGTCTCAGGGGAAAATGAGGGCAGGATGCACGACCATTCAAAAATACTACCAGGTTTCTAATGATACAAAGCTTAATGCAAATTGGTGAAGTATCCCTTTAAATAAAATCATGACACTTTATGGATTACTTTTTCAAATGTCTTTTGGTAAGAACAAGTTTGTGTAGGCCTCTCCTTCTGGGATTTATCAGTTAAAACATTTCAAATTAATGTTATAATTGACAGCAATGTAATCCCTTTTTACTGTTCGGGTCCTGAGGGGACTCCAAGAGTATAAGCTTATACTCAAGTATAACTGTGTTCATTAAAGTCCAGTGTATGGAGTAATCAGTGTACTGTCAGGTAATGCTGATTAAAAACTTCTCCTTTGCTTTACTCTCCAGAGCCACACATACTCCTTTTCAGAAGGCCTCTCCCAAAGGATTAAACAGGAGCCATCTATAAAACGCCTGCTAGTATTTTTTGCTGATTTTGGAAATTACATCTCTGACACACATCTCTACATATGTTCCAATGTATTGTGTAGACGACATTTTCTATTCTGATTTTTCTTTTACGTCTCCCTCAATTTTTAGAGGTAATGAGAGGCAAATTACTTTATTCCATTCCATCTGTACAATATGATGCTAAGTATAATTTCCTCCTTTGATGCCATATTGTTGTGATCAATTTCTTTTCTGATAGGTCAAACCGTCTTATGGTTTCATTTTCCTCATGTGCACCCTTTTCTCAAGAGAGCTTTCTATGTTTTGAATATTTCCTGTTCTTTAAACTTGTGTTTGTGTTGTAAATATTATTTGTAGATATTATAAATTTTGAAAGTAAGTCATTGGTTGATTCAGCCGGTTCTGTGTTGCTGAAAGAATGTAATAAAATGTACTTCCTCACAATGTTTGCTCATTAATTTTTTCCCCCACCAAGTTACAGAATTTACTTTTCTGTCATTTTAAGGAGTGGATGATTTTTCAGTCTGAGACATTGACAACCAGTGGAGTGACAAATTCGGAGTGTCTGATGCCTAGGGAGAAGGCTGGTGCTCTTGCTTTGTGAACAATCACTTTTTCTGGACTGTAAGTCCCAGGACCTGGTTTCTTGGTAGCATCTCTGGGTAAGCTGTGACGCCCCAGCATGGAAAATGCTGGCTGCCGGGTTAGATAAACACTGGGGTCTGTGCTGTTGTATCTGCAAGGCCCTGGTGTCTTGGCTAAATCCACAGATGGTCCCCCTGTGCTGTATCTACCTGACATGGTGTAGCTGGCACTGGCTGGCTTGTTTGGGACTTGAGGGCCCATGAGTGGAGGGAGAGAGTACTTGTTAGGAGCCGGTACTGAGTCGATGCTTCGGTAGTGAGTGCGAGCGCTCATTGTGTAGGACGGAGGTCTGCGCTGGAGGTTGCATGGTGGGGCTTTCTCAGGACTGTATGCACCTGGACCAGGTGTCTGGAGTAGCTCCTCTAGAAAACAAAAAAAAACTGTAGAATAACATAAACAACATATGGCAGGGATCGTGGTCAAAAAGGTGGTTCAGATTTTCCGTTGCAACATCTCACTCTACATCAAGAAGTATTGTCCAAAATAATTGTGGACTATATTGGAGCTCTTAGTTTGGTTTTAGTGTAAATCAATACATCCTGACAACAACGTATAAATTAACATGTGGGAGAAAAAAACTTGTGCATTAAGGACAATATTTTTCCTTTAAAAAATAGAAACTTACTCTGAGTTTTCACTCTTCCCAACATTGAGTATGCAGGTGTGCCATCCCTTCCAAAACGAGTCATTTTTGCATCAACATGGTACTGAGGCCCCGGACTTGAGTCAACACAATACACTGCAAGGAAAGTACACATTTATGATCAAATCAATGTATCTTTTGTCACTCTGTTTTTGTCCTGCCATGATTGTGAAATAAAGTTTCTGTATGAACATGAGAAAGTGAAGCTCATTTCAGAATTATGAAGTGTTGTCTCCCCCTACTGAATTTAATGTGACAGTACACCACTAAGGATGACCACCACTTAAAAGTTTAGGTCATTGGCGTACCGGTATATTAATTAAGGTTTAATATCAAAGTTCTGACCAGGGCTGTAACCAAAAGTGTAAGTTATCCTGTGAATAACAACTTTGTAGTTAGTTTCTAATGTTAACAATAGAGTAAAAAATGAAGGACTCACTACTGTCACTCATCCTGCCATGAAAAGAATAGGCAGGGCTGGTTAGTTTAGTGAAGTCATGGCCAATAAATCCAATGGTGGGAGGAAGTCCATAACGCCCAGGCCCTGGCCCTATAGGGGAGAGAGAGTATTAAATAGAGAGATGGCCAACACACACACACATTCACACACACTTTGAAGTACAATAACTTTACAGAACACAATGACAAAGATTATCAGAAAGGGAGAGTTTTACACTAAATCATGGCTTGGATTAGAAGATATTTTGATTCTATTTATTTGTCATATTGCTGATGTATCTGAAAGACAAGATGCTGTACAGCGGTTTAACAGAAAACCAACATATAAATACACCTTAACAAACAACCTCACAAAGAAGAAACCCTACTATAAAAAAAAACATGCCTTCTAAAATTACTCAAAACAATTAATATAACAGCAGTTTAGATTTGAAAGAAAAACAAGCAATACAAAAAGCAGCATATAGTTTGCACATGACATCAGCATAGAGGTGTTCAGGTACATGTGAGAAAGCAGAGCAGGAGGTAGCATATTTCACAGAAAGTAGCGAGTCCTGGCAGGTCTACACGCTGACATGTCCTTTACTTTGCTCAAGTCAACATATCCTCTTTGAAATCATGAAAACAACCAAGTATATGAAGTGGATATTAATATCAATGCCTTAATGCAGGGCAAACGGTTTTATACACATGGATTAGAAATTTAAATCATTGGACCTACCTTTTTCCCGTCCTGCAATAACTGGGTATTTTCTCTCCATTTTACTTTTTATGGAAGGGCTAGAACACTCAGGAACATCTCAACCAAGCCATTACTACAGAAATATCCATACTCTATTTCACTCCTGACAACAGGAAGCTCAAAGAAATAATGATTTTTAAGACCTTATCATGATGAAAAAAACTTTAACGCTTTGTTTTTGCATCTTTCCACAGGTGAATCCTCTTTTCCAGCAGTCAGGCAGCAGACTTGTCAATTCAGTCATCAAATGAGCATTACAGAAGAGCCTAACTCCTCAATCCATGTCAATCTTTTCAGTTTTTTCCTTCAGATTTCACCGTATTATACCTCCTGGCTGCAGCATCATACCTGTCCTGAACGACAGTGAAACTCAGACCCCTGGATGATCCAGAATCAATCCCTAATTTCCTCTGAAACAATCAGGAAACCTGAGCGGTATAATACATATTGAAGTGTCAGCAGCAGAGCAGGCTCTACACAAGACAGCGGTTTAATTATCTGCCTGTTTGTCCCTTTGTCCAGCAGCTTCCCATGTGGGGGGGCTCAGACTGATGAATAGCCCTACCTGCACAGAGTTGGATGTAAAGGTGCACTCAGCTGGTACTAAGGAACAATGTCATCACTCTGACTCGCTCTCATGTAATGCTAGCTCCCCCTGCAAACCAAGATCCCCCTTTCCCTCCTTTCTCTTTTTACTCTTTCTGCTCATCACAGTGTGGAGACTGGAGACACAATATCACTCTTCAGCCATGCATGTCGTTGCCACAGAGACTGCTGAAGACAGTTTGTTGAGTCCAGGTCCCCTGCACTGCTGGTCCAATGCCAACAATGGAGCACAGTTTTTCCATTGAAGCTGGGGAGGCAAATCCTGCTGTATCTGTAACTTTCAACTTCAATTTCACACATTTCCATAAACACAGATGCAAGGTTGGATGAAGGGCAGCATACTTGGAGAAACCGAAGGCCGAACTAATATCAACGATGTGACTTTGCTAGTCCAAGATGAAATTCCCTACAGTGACATTACGTACATCTCGTCCTATTTTCTTAATGTTCTGGTTTCTCTTCTTTAAATGAAGGTTAAACTAAATATACATTTGCTGTTTGGCTGTCTTTGATCTCCTCTACTCCCATTTAATTATTTCAAGTTGGGATTTTAAGGACTCATTTGAAGGCCTGAGTAGCCAGAGGCCACAGTAACTGAGAGGGTCGACAAGTGACATGTGCAGAAAACAAACATTAAACTTTAACAAGCTCCAACTCTCTCCCTGCTGTTGCTTCTGGTAACACATACAGTCCACAGGGAAGCCTACAGATGTACAGTACACAGAGTTCATACATTTATATCCACATGCACATGATTTTTGTCTCTAAAGCAGAAGCAATCCAGAGTTCAGAGAGTCAGCTATCAGAGCACAGAGCCCTCTGAAACAGACGGGCTGTAACACAGCTCACTGCTGACAGGAAATGATCTCCAGACTTAACTAGCCTTTCAAAGGAAATGGAGAAACACAGCTTTCAAACTAAAAAAAACTGCACTGCTGCTCCTTTGCTGTTGAGGCAGTTCCTTGTACTCTGCAGCATCTGCAATGATCTTCCTGTTCTAAAAGCACAGGCAGGTTTTAGAAGTGTGATGGCATTAGCTAAAACAGATGAAAGTGTGGTGAAAAGTGTAGAAGCCACCTTGTCTGCTAATTAACCACAGCAGCATCAAGCAAGAGAGTGTGAAGGCAACAAAGCCAGAACTTTGGATTGTATACAAATTTTATTCTTGTTTGTTTTAAAAAGCGCAATATCTGAAATGAATAGGGACTACATTGAATCAAATTTGGTCCATTTACATTAATTCAAAACGTAATTTTTGATTTTTCAGTTTATTGCTTTAAAAATTTAAATTGAACACAAACAAAAATAGCTTATGAACTGTACAATCAAATCTCAAGGTAGGTAAGGTGAAAGGTGACTTGAGAGTAGATGTTGTGGGTGTTTCGGTTGAATTCTTCCAGAAACACTTGAATTGATGCATCCTTGTGAACCCGAGCCCCACATACACTGAGCTTCTGTTCGCTTTGTGGCCTCAGTTGCAATTCAGTCCTCTTCCTTCCTCATGTTTCCTGTCAGTCTCTGCTGTGCTGTCCTTTAAATGCAAAAAGCTCCAAAAAAAATTGGAAAAAAAAAAGAAATACATTTGAGCTTATGTTTCTGTAAAGCATATGGTTAGCATATGTCTTTTACAGCAGGATACCAGCACAGGAATGTCATCAACAATTCAAGGATTGGGTTAAAGCTTGCTATGAAAGAACAAAAAATGCCTTTGACAGTTTATATCTTTTGTTTGAACTCAAAGAACCATAAGAGTAAAGAGTAGACTGTATGAACGGGCAAAGAAAAACAAGAACAGAAAAAAACAAAACAAAAACAAAAAACAGAAAATGATATGACCTCTAACTACAAATAAATACCACAGATAGAAAATAACAAAATATTTTGCTTACAGTCAGGTGTAATTACAAACATAAATACTTGATTATTACTTCTAGTGATTATAAAGGCAGTACAGTGAATAACAAAGACGCTATGGTGCCCAATGGTGACCAGGAGTTTGGACGAAGAGAAGTCTGGAGGACACTGGCTTTACAGCAACCGTACATAGTAACATCCAACCACGCACACATACGTATAAATGCATCCACACAGACTCCATACAAAATGACCCAACACACTCTCACACACTCTTCTCCAGACTCCACCATCTCTTTCTTTCTTTCTGGCAGGGCAAGTCCCAAGACTCTTCTTTCTTTCCATTCACTAGCATATTCACAAATAATGTACAATTTGGAGGTGGGTATGGCCTCAGTCTTTCAGCGTTTCTGTGGACGACAAGAAACAGGACACATTTTAAATGCAGGATTATCTGAGATAATGTTAAACCTTTTTTTTAAAGAAGAATGTGCGACTTTTTGATCCAGTAGATGTCGCCCTTTAGCACCAGCATTAAACCAAAAGGTACTGCTGTTTGGCGACACCTCCGGTATTCTGAAGCCTACGCTCTCCTCCAGCGCCACGCCTCCAACCACTCTCCACTCGCGCTCACATGAAGGAGTTATGAATTAGAACGCACCATAATAAAGCACCATTAAGTGCAAACGGCGGAAAAAAGTGTCCTTTGCTTGAGCTGCAAAAGCAGACTAATGTTAGCACACTTTGGTTAACTCATAGTTTCATTTTGCACATAAAGTGACACAGAATGACTGTGATCTAAACTTATGTGACATCCGAATAAGCAGTGAGTAGGCTATGTTATTTTTAATTTCTCTGGTCCTTGAATAAAACAGCTTTATACACAAGGCCGTCCCGTCCATGTAATCATGATGTAAACACGGCCCCGACAACAGTACAGCTGGCAGGTTTCATGCTTCTCACTCATTGTAGACAGTCATGACTCAGAGAGACATGAGGATATTCTTCCTTTATGTTGTATTTATGTGTAAAATGTTGCACATTCTTCCTTTAACAGTGAAATATAAATCTCTAATGAGAACCTTTGAAGATCATTCCACACACAAAAATATCCGTAAATACAAATAAATACCAACTACTGACTCTAAGCTATTTAAGCACAAGATTAAATCTTCCAGACATTCAGAAACCCTTAATAACATTGACACAAAAATATATAGACGGAGAAGATTGTACCATCGATCAGGGATGTTCTTTGTGTCCAGTGTGGGCTGCTGGGTATTCGCTTGCAGGAGCACCTTCTGCTCTACATCCCCTCCACCCTCAGGAAGGTCAAACTGGTCCCCTCCGTCTGCATCAGCAAGGAAAGGCTCAGAGTCCGGGTCGTACTCATAGGAGTAGTAGGACACCTCTGCCATGGAACCCTGCTCCTCCTCACCTGGAGACATTAGGGCAGGGTAAAAAGAACGACAGGATACATGAGACTTTAGCAACAAAAAGAAGGCAAAACGTAAACCCTGAACATTTAACTGTTGCATTATTTCTTTCCTTGTTTGGTTTCCCCTGTGGACAAAAGATGCCTGATGTTGTTTAGATTTTGATGTGGAGAGCATTTTTTTCTTTTAAGATTTATTTTTTGGGCTTTTCGTGCCTTTAATGCAGAGACAGGACAGTGGATAGAGTCGGAAACCAGGGAGAGAGAGCGGGGAATGACATGCGGAAAGGGGCCACGGGTGGAAGTGAACCCGGGCCTACCGCTCGAGACGAGAGTCTCAATACATGGGACGCGCGCCCTAACCATTGCACCACCAGCGTGCCCTGACACCCATTTTTAAAAATTCACAAGTGCTTTCAGCTCCTCAACAGGTGTATGTGTTGTATGGGGTGGTGTATGGTCCTTTTATAAATGTGTTTTGTATTTCATATGTTCTTTTGAACGTATTTGTTCAGTTTCATATCACAGCTATTACACTTTGAAAACTTTGTTTTAGTAACATTCATAAATCTGGTGTAGCCTACTAATAACAATCATGGCTATTTTGAAAGAGTAAACTTATTGATAAAGATACATATAACAACATTAAAATTGTGTCTTCGTCCAAATAATCCAAAAGCAAGATGTAGCTAGTTAGCAAGATGTAGCTAGTTAGCAAGGCCAACATGAATGTTGCGTTATAAGACATTCGTTTTACAATAACAACCCACTGCAACCTCAATAGACCGTGCACAACCTCATCACTCAGTGTGTTCATAAAGATGTAGACATATTACAAACCTGTCTTGGAGTAAGAGCTCAAATTTAGCATTGTTTTTAACAAGGGTTGATGTTTTTGCTCAGTGGCGGTCAATTTGAGCTGTTATTTTTATACTATTCTCTGCTTATTATCCTGTTGAAAATCAGTTCCTTTAGTTGGGACACGGTTCAACATGAAAGACAAATCAAAGGTCAGTCTTCTGTCTGGTTTTGTTCGGCTTATTAACCAGATAAAAAACTTCCAATAGTAGGTTTTAGAATAACTGGTTGTTTAATTTTACAAAGAAAAGAAACATGTTTCCTTTGTCATAACCCAAGGACATACAAAGTGTTTTATTTTTTTTGGTGAGCAGATCTGGATGCAA
This sequence comes from Labrus bergylta, assembly GCF_963930695.1. Classification (NCBI taxonomy): domain Eukaryota; kingdom Metazoa; phylum Chordata; class Actinopteri; order Labriformes; family Labridae; genus Labrus; species Labrus bergylta. Next base: position 21,054,370 of record NC_089200.1, on the reverse strand, counting down.
ACACAACTCTTGTTTGTTTACCAAATCTGAGGCTCTTTAAGTAGTACCCTAACACAGACAGTAGGGGTCCCTCTCTGCTTGATGTTGTGATCTCACATACTGACATACTGTTGTATACTACTTCAAAGTCACTATTGGTTTGATAAGTGTACAGCTCTTTTTTAAATATTTATTTTATGATGAATGGCAAGAATGAATGCAGTGATATAATATTTTGCTTCTTTGAAGTGTATCTTATCGTGCTTTAAGGTAAGGGTTAACCCCCCCAACACACACACACACATTCCACAAATTGGAAAGTTTCTATGTATAAATTACATGCAGTCAAGGGAAAATCTCTTCTCAAATTAAGTGTGTGCATCCCCTAAACTGTATGATGATCTCTGGTAGAGTTCACTCATAAGACAAGTCTGCACATGGAAGCTAATTCCAGAGCTTCCTCCACTGTTCCAGTGGAAACTGTCATTTCCTTGGCACAGCCCGCCTTCACCTATTACATTCTGAGTGCACTTAGCGGGCATGTTGTCAGCAATCTAATGGTTTACAATGACAGTGTTTTCATAGTACTTTCAATTCAATCTAATCATCCCAGGGTTACCTTGTTGTAGGTTAGTGTGTGTTCACATGTATGGATGAGTTTGGGTAGGTATGTTTTGCATGATGTAAAATGTTTGTGTGAAGTGTTAGTGTTTTGAACTAAGGAGACCTTTGACTGAGAGCAGCTTTGTGAGCAGCAGCTACTGGGAGCTGCAGGCTGAGAAAACAAGTCAGTGCAGGCTGTGCCACATCACACACACACACACACACACACACACACACACACACACACACACACACACACACACACACACACACACACACACACACACACACACACACACACACACACACACACACACACACACACACACACACACACACACACACACACACACACACACACACACACACACCTTAATGTTACTTAACAGTAAAAACACATACAGCATATATGTACAGTATACATGCTCAAGCAGCTTCTGATTAACAGTGCCCCTTTATAATTTTGTTGCCAAATGTGACACAGCCACATCCTCCCTTCACATGCAGCCAAACTTCCCTACAGGAATTCTCTGGCTGCCTCTCTGAAAGTGGTAGCTGTTCCAAGCTCATGGCAGAGCAACAATCAAGCCCGCAGTGTGAAACCTATCCTCCTATTTATCACACCGGTTGTAGACATGATGAGGTGGCTTGGGAATGTTCTGCCACATACCCCACCTAGGTATCTGCTCTTCTTGTCCTTTCTCTCTTCCAGCCCCGCTTTTTTTGCACTTTCATCTTGTCCCCTGTTCATCCCTCTTTGACTCTCTTTCTCCCCTTTCTTTGATTTCAGGCTCCACATCCCCCCATGCACCCTTTCATCTCTTTGTCTCTCACTCTTTCTTCTTCCCGCCCTTGTGAACTCCCATAACCTACATCACAGAAGAAGTAACATGCAGCGTAATTAAATGCTACATACATATAACACATGACATGATTGACGTCTCAACTTTTTCCATTTTCCATTCCATTCCATTCAGCTGACACAGGAGCTCGGATTGACCTATTGATCCCTACAACAATCAAAGCTGTAGCATTCAGATGGCCGATAAAACATACTGCTGACTCAAATATGCTTAATCGAGAAACTTTCAACTTAGTGAGTGAGAGAGTCTGATATCTATTGAGTGCTACTGCCCCTGGTGCTGGTTATTTCTGGCCTAAACAAGCAGATGGAGCGAAAGTTTAAAAGCAGGAGAAAAAAGCAAGAGGTGATTTTGAAAAAATGTGAAGTGAGTGATAAATGGGCGTATGATTCGGGAAAGGTGCAGTTCTTAGGTTACCTGTGTGTACGGGCACTGAGGGCTGCTCAGTTTCCTGGCGTGTTATTGGTTGCTTGTCCTCCACTGTGGGATCCACTGGAAATAAAAACACACATTTTATTCACAGCAGCTAAGGAAACTAGTAACAGAAACAACAGAGTTTCAGTGTTGCATAATCTAAATACTGCACAGAAGCATTATCCAGCCCACTGCGCAACACTTCTTGGCAAAATAATGATGTACACTTAGTCTCAACAGAGGCCTGCATCAAAACCCGTCCAGAAATAGCAGCCAGAGGGGCTGTGTGTGGAAACAAATTGTATCTTTTTCTTTTTCAAAACAGGAAAATGGTGGCAAGAATCTCCCCCACACAAGCATACACAAACAAACAATGTCGGGGAACATGAAACAAAAATCTAATTCTTTTGATAAACTACAGCATGAACCACTTGGCACAAACTAAGGTCTTTTCCCACCAAAGTTTTGTCTATGCCTTTTTCCAATCTGCTCCACAACATGAAGGTCTCCTTTGTTGTTGGGCTGTGCGTCGGAAAGGAATGTGACAAGGATTTCAAAGGGCAGGACAAAAGCACTCTGTCATTTGGAGAGAGCCCTGTAATACAGCAGAGAGCAAAAAAAAAAAAAAAAGGGGGGGGGGGGGGGGGGAAGGCTGCGGAGGGTTGTTCTCCTTAGAAAACTCATCCAGTAATCAGCTCAACACCTGAACAGCTGTTTCTACAGCTCAGATCACGGCACTCAGATGAGCGTAGACACACGTGCATGTGCGTGCAGACACACACATACAGATAAATGAACAATGGGCATGCGGACGATTACACACTCAGATTGTGATACATCAAAGACAACTGACTGCTTCCAATAAATTACACAAGATCACAAGAGATTGAGAGAACACACACCTATACAGACACATTTATTCCCTCTGGAGAGAGAAAAGTTGTGAGATGTTTTTTCAGTGTCTTTGATTTACAAAGCACCTATTGCATACAGAAAAAGTCTACATACGTCATTAGTAGAGGTGGGGAAAAAAAATCAATTCAGCATAGTATCGCAATATTTTGTGTGGCGATATTTTATTGTGTCATGGCCAAGTATCGATATTTTTGACATGCTTTTTTAATTTTTAAATGCTGAAGGGGTTGCACAATTAATTTTGAACAAGTTGCATTGTTAAGAATCCATGATAAAGCTTGATTAGACTGAAATACCAACAGTTTTTTATAGGGTTTTACTTTGATCACAGTGTTGGTCCGTCTGGGGGCTCGACTCCCATTGTGTGATGAAAGACAGATCTTAAAGACAGATGCGAGCAGAAAGAGTAGAAGTATAAGAATATCTTTCATTTTCCAAAATAAAGTAAAATGTAGACATCTCAATTACAATTTCCTGAAAGTCTTAAAGTGTTTCTAATGATAATGAAGCTGAATGTCTTTTGCAACATCACTGACTCAGTCGGTCATTGTGTCCATGTTAGCCAATTTGTTGTTTTGCCCCAACAAATCCTTGCTGAACTTTCAGTCCTGCCAGTGTCCTGTCTCTTGCCACAGCACTTGCTAGTAAATGTATTTCACACGGATCAAAAAAATAAAATAGAATTCACCTTGACTGTCATTGCTATAAAAACAACAAACTGAAATATTAGTGAGAAAACATAAAAAACCCAGATAGCATTAATGTGTCACTTAAAGCCGCCCAAATTTGGAGCGGCCATAGTCTAGCGGTTATGTCGCAAGCCCCTTGTACAGAGGCTAGAGTACTCATCCCCTGTTGGTTCAAATTCAACCTCGGCCCTTTGCTGCATGTCATGCCCAACTCTTTCCCCCCCCCCCCCCCCCAAAAAAAACAACCTTTTAAAAGCCCAAATAAAGAAGGGGAGGTGAGAGAGAGGAAGTGCATCTTCACCAGCAGTATTAAGATGAGTGTCTGCAGGTTAGATGTCAGAGGTATTGGTAAGAGTAACATTAATTTGAATACAATGTGTATTGGCTACGACCAAACTTGAAGCCGCTGAGGGTCTGTGTTGGAAGAGTAAACCTGCTTGTCTTAGCACATCAAGTTCTTTCTTTCAAGTTTCAAGCTTTTGTTGAGTTTAAAAACAGTCCTACATTTCTCCAGTACAGCTAAAGCGCAAACCTGCTGTGCCGAGGCCTCATGTTGCAGCTAAAACTCTAGCTGTGCTCCTCACACTACAAGGAATCTTCCTGTGTTGGCAGTGACCACAGTACAAGAGTGACTCTTCACACTGTTAGCTCCAGAAAGGCCCCCTGTACATCTTTTGCATGTATGATTAATTAAATGTCATCTATCTAATGAGGGACAAGGACTGCAAATTAGCCATGGCTAGAAGTACTATATACATTGCATCTGTTGCACTTTAATTAGATGTAACAATGCCTACATGTATTGTCCCTGACAAATATACATAAATAAAATAAATAAACATCACTGTTTAAACTACCCTCAGTCATGATATTGTTTAAATTAATATATTTTACTATGCCTTGAAAAGTCTCACAACATTTTTCATTCCAGGAATATATTTATTTCATTAAAAAAAGCCCTTGTATGAATTTGAGACCCTAACCCTCTAAAATTCTCGGCAGCTAATGTCCTCAAGAAAGTCTTACAAAAGCTGCCCTTACATGAGCACTGGGAATGTGCGTCACGCCACCATCTTTGTTTTAAGTTGTTTTCATCCCCACTTTAGTTTTTCACTAATGTAGCTACAGTGGGTAATGAGTTCACTATTTAAGACATGACATCTCCCTTTTTAACCTTAACTGCTTAGCGCTGATTCGTCGACAGACTATGTGGTCTTAAAGCAGGGTATAGCAGTGCAAGCAGCAGCATGAATGAATGGAGTGTGACTTTTATAATAAAGAGAGCTCTTACTGTGAGGACACTGGGTCAGCGGAACCTGCTTGATACGTGTCCCATTTCGACAGGCAAACACCTCCATCTGGCACTGGTTCTGGTAGAGCTGCCCGTCCGACCCACAAACTGGCTCCCCATCGTAACCGCAGTCCCTGTAGCAAGTGCAGCGCTCAAACTGCTCCTCCTCCAGACATCCGAACACATTATTGCATTGGTTTGCCTGCACAAAACCTGAAATGAAAAAACATGTTTTTAAAAGATTGATGGAAGTTGGGCATCTGTTAATCATTAGACTCCTAGCACAAGTCTCACCTATCCACTGATTGGTTGAACTTTCCACCTCGTTGCAAGTGGGTCCATCGCAGAGCTCCCGTGCCAGCGGACTGCTCTCGCTAACGTTGTAGAACCGGGTGGCCTCGAAGGCTACAAAACAAGCACAGACCCACACCAGCACGTTCACACATCCACACACACAAAACAATGATGACACTCACCATAACTGCATCATAAACTTCCCCATTTCCACTAAAAAAGAAGTCACTTCATAAATCATGGTAAGTTAGACAGTTTTCCAACTCTCTGTCTTTAAACAGTGGTACTAAAAATATTCATCAGAGGCACACCTGGTTCATAGTAGTCATAGATCTTAACCGGAACAGGCGCTGTCTTGCCCACAATGTATTCCCTGACAGCTTGGAAGGCCACACACGTCATACACTGGCTGGGAATCTATGAAAGGTTGACAAACAAAGAAAAATAAGTACAAAAACATCCAACAGATAAAATAGACTTTGAACTGACACTGACTCCTGATGACCACAACATGGAGGAACTAGAATTAAACCCACCTCATCAAAGTAGAACAACACTTTCCTCCCGTTCAGCTCATATCGCTTTAGACCCACTCGCTTGTCCATCAGCAGCTGTTGAGGCGGGTGTGAGAAAAATCAAGCTTAACTTTTGGAGTTACACACAACACAATAGGATTCAAGTCAATCTGTTGGGTAAACATTATGGTCTGGCTCAGTGCTGGGATTGGTTCAGAAAATGTGTAGGTTATCTTGTATGTATGCATATAGCAAACTACATGCTTAGAGTATGAATCTGAAACTTAAATGTACGCCTAAGGTACAGTACCCCCCCAACTCTTAGAGTCAACATGGTAGAATAAAAACATATGCACTTCACCATGACATCATGGTCATCAGTGAAAATATACAGCACAGGTCATCTAATTAGCTAGACCTAAATGACTTGAAATCAACAGAGGATCATTGTGTTTCTCTGGGACAGCCTGATCTCTGATTTATACCAAGAATGGTGGTTATGTACCCTTTCCACAAATTGGGTGGATATAGCTGGATCAGACATGCATGACCATATCTTGTTAATTTAACTTTTTGAATGAGAAATGTGGAAGTTGTTTACTGCAAATTCGAGAGTATATATAGGGAGCCAGCAGAGTTAATTTTCCCCCATGGGGGGCTTTTTCATTCTGTCAAAGGTGGCAGCCTTTGGAGAGTAGGGGTTTATGAGGTGCTCAGCCTGAGCTGGCGCCATCGAGACACACATACACACAAACAGAGATGCACACACCAGACAAGTTGTCCTTGTGTTAAAAAAAAAAAAGCATTGTTTTCTATCTAGCAACCAAACACTGACAATGACGTCCCATAGCTCAAACATTATACATTCAATGTGTCCCCAGATGTTAAATTAAGCTCATTATATTGGGTGATAAGAGGCTGTGGTTATTCTCAATCAGTCACTGGACCAATCATTCATGACTTCAGCTTCCAAGAAAGCATCTAGACATGACTGCAGAAGCCAAGCTTGCCACCATAAATTGAGGAATGCAAGTGGCAGTCAGGCAGGCAGCAGTAAAACTCCAAGGGAGGCCAGCAGGAGTGTAAACTGAGCTTGTTAGCCACTGCAACTCAGGTCAGCCTCGACCGACACACACACACTGTGAGTGAGTATGTGTGTGTGCAAGTGTTTAACATCTCCCCAGGTAGCCAGAGAGGTGGCTCTTTTAAACTTGGAAGCCTGCAGACTAAGGCCCATAATTATCTAGTAATGAGGGACAAGCTTCTGATGGGTGGCTGGGGAGCTGACCAGGATCCTGCCCTTACATTTAACATCACTTTCTCTCATTCACAATAACTAAACCATTCTTCAAATGACCTGTCAATCCTTTTACCATTGCTCCTTCGGTCTAATCTACTGTCCATTAACATGTATTTCTGTTCCCTCTGCCATTCTAAATTACACAAGTTTTATTTAAGGTCCATCATGAGGTTGCAATGAGGTGTGTGTGTGTGTGTGTGTGTGTGTGTGTGTTTGCTCTTGTAGGCACTGAGAGGTCAAACAGCCTCTAAACCCGAGACATTGTAACTCCACAGGGCCTGAGTTGACTGGTCTTTCTCCTTTATACATGAAAAAACACCATAAAAATCCCCTTCACCTTAATGACCATTCCATGTGACAAAGACACACAAAAACACACATGAAATACTTTCCCATTGCACATGTGTGTAACACACAGCAGTTAGAAACTATGCCTTTTTAGGATTTGCTCTGTCCAGAAATTTCAATGGAGAGAATGACTAGTGAGCATCTGAGTCCCTCGACCCCAATAAATATTTATTCCTTCCAACACCAACGATCAATATGCATATCCATAGTATTAATGAGTGTTTTTATGAAAGTTGCCAAAGGATGCATACTGGTCGAGGTGAATGTTTGATATTGGAGTTTTCAAAAAAGTCTGCAATTAAATGATAAAAAATGGTTGAATTCCATGAAAATACTGCTTTTCATACAGCTGCCTGCAGATGTGGACCCATCTGTCTCTTTCTACCTGCCTTTCTGTTCGGTCACTTACTTACAACATGTAATGCCTGGCTAGCAATCTGCCAGCCACTAACTTAAAGCAACAATTTGTTTCAAAGGGTTTCTATAATATTAAGAGGATGTACTACATATCAACATTTTGAAAGTATGTGCATGTACACTCATGTGGTTGCATACCCTCTCTAGGCTTTCAACATCTGCCCGGAATCCAGAAATCATCGGAACTTCAATGACAGCCATGTTTGACGAGCCTGAATGAAGCCACCTAGACAGAGAATGAGAGTAAGTTTGAAAATGGCCAATTGTATCTGGCAGAGGTTTACATATGTGCCAATGTCTTTGTACATGTTGTGTTTCTTTGTACCTGGCACAGACTTCTAAAGATATGTGGAAATCCATTTTGTCCTGGTAAGCTGCCGGGTCATCGTCATCAATGGGTGCCCGCCGCTTGCGGTTAAGTTCAGAGCGGTTGTCTGCACGGCTCCGCGGACGCGAGGAAGGGTGACGGGGGTTTGATGAAGAGGAGGAGGGAGGCTGTTGGTGTCGCTCCTGAAAAGGCTCTTTCAGGTCCACCTTGAGCAGGAAGGCTGGCTTGGATACTGGGTCAGGTAGGTTGTAAGACACATCGATCTACAGACAAAGAAAATGAAATGGGAGTACATTGTTGAAGATTGATATCCATCTAAATACTAAATGTAGTTTATGTATTTCCATTAAACTTGGTACAGGCATTGATGGTGCCCTATTGACTTCCTTGATCCCCTGGCTTTTCCTGTGAAAAGATATCACAACATCTACAAGATAGAAACCCAGATGTACAGACATTTATGTTAATCAAAGGATTGATCCCCCTGATCACATGGTAATCTCCTAAATGTTTCTCTAGTGCCACCATGAGGATTACATCTGTGGTTGTTTAGTGTAATAATGAGTCAAAGACTATTTGATGAATAGTTACAACTTTTGTACATCCATTCAGGTCACCTTTAGGAAGAATTATTACTTCACTCTTAACTAATAATCTAATGCTCATTTTAGGCCAAAGATCATGATGTATTACTCTGAAGTGTTATATCTGCAAACCCAATGACTTCTTATTAAGTTATTTTATGTCATTTCCATTTGGACATTAGGTGTTAAATTAGGACTTCAGCTACTATTCCCAATCCCCCTCCTTACGTAATTAGGGGCGGCAGTAGCTCAGTCTGCAGGGATTTGGGTTGTGAACCGGAGGGTCGCCAGTTCAAGTGGTGCTTGTTTTATTTATTTAACTGTCTCCTTTAGTCGTTGTTTCTATTTTATTGTCTCTGTCTTCTTGTTGTATTGCTACATTGTTGTTTTTATTTTCATAGTTTGAATAGGATTTTATTGTTGTGTGTTTTACTGTTGTGCTGTTTATACTCCGGTGAGTACATTGTGACGTTGGCTTTAAAGGTGCTCCATAAATAAACTTCAATTGTAATTATTATCATGAAAAAATAAATTGTGTAAAACTTCCTTCAACATTTTTGGCCTCATTGATTGCCTTCGTCCTAGTTGCAAAGTGAAATTTACTTTTTGTTCTCTTGTCCTTGTATCACACACACAAAATGTCAGACCATAGTCCCGATTTTTTCTCTATGTCTGAAATACGTAGATAGACTGCAGTACCTGTTAACACAAAATGTGCTTTAGCTTGCTGACTTTGTGTTAAAAGGTCTTCAACAGCGCTTTATGTTTCATTTACAAAACTGTAGCAGCTTAAAAAGGTGTTTGACATTCTAATGTCTAAAAAGCAACATTGTGTTGATCTTATGGTTTGTCATTGTTTGACCTGTTCTATGATATATTTGTGTTTTTCTTTCATTATGTTGTATCTGCTTTGTTCTTCAGAGGCTTGTAAGCCCATGTAAGCTGGGCCCTGTTTTTGTTACATGACATGTTAAAAATGTACTTCTACTACTGCTATGACTACTAGTAGTTTGAGTTCAAATATTTAGGACCTCCAGCCTTGAGAGGACTAAAAAGTTGGGGGGGGGGGGGGGGGGGGGGAGAAATAGTCAGCCCTTAATAGCATAAACCACAAATCATTTTCACTGGCCACAAGACATGCATTTAGAAGTCTTCTATTTCAGCCTGAGGTCAACTTCTTGCTTTGATGCTCTTTTAAATTTCACAGAAGATTATTATACCCAGACCTGTACACATTCTGAATAAATCATCCACACTGATTTGAGACCTTTGCAAAGCTACTAAATAATGATCCCGAGGCACAGGACGTATACTCATCACATACAGTGCGTCTTCAACACACACTCAGGACGGTCTCTTTGATTGCCCGCTCTTGTATTTCATTAGAGCCCAGGTGCTGCTGGCCTGAGGGCCTGTCAGAGGGGTGTGTTGACGCACGGAGAGGTGTGGATGGAGAGAAAGTAGAGAGGGCTGGGAGTGTGAAGAAAGGAAATGTGTGTTTGTGTGTATGAAACTTGCTGAGGTGAACAAGTTGGAAGATGTTTCAGGCACTGTGCAGCAGAGCACAACATCCACTGCTTTGTAGCTGGCTCTGCCTCAGTCAAATTTAAGCCCCCCCAACCCCAAAAAAAAGGTAAACATCTTCTCTTCCATGTATTCATTTGTTTGGTTTTAAAGCAGGCAAATGTTTAAACATGGGTGATAAGACAAGAGGACAGAATATCATCCAGAAGAAGGAAAAAACTTCTACTGTCTATGAAAGGGGGTTCTGTTTGTCTGTACCAAGGTAGGATGTAAACAGAATCATGACCAGGGGGCCACAGGAATCAACACTTTCCAAAGCAACTACTAAACTCTACCAGATTACTCCAATTTACAAAAGAGGAATCTGGGCATTGGGAGGCGACAAAAAAACCCTCTGGTATCACCAGATTCTTGTTGTAAGCAGATGAAGTTAGCATGACATCATGGTTTGATTTCCAACCATGTGAGAGTTTATACTTTTAAGTTATATATTACCTGCATGAGACAGCAGCCTTCTCCTTTTGCGCTGACAAAAAGGCCTGTGGGGATACTGGGGATCTGGGAAATAAAAGAGAGACAGAGGAAAAAAGAGAAACAAAGAGAGTCAGAGAGGTGAATGAGTCATTTATCAAGTGAATGAATGCTGTAGGCTGCTGCACTGCCACTAGTGCCTCCCTGGCTACCAACCAGCAGGCCTTAATTGCCCCCAATTAAGCTGACACCACTAATCACAGCAGAGGAACATGCCCAGCAGAGAAAAACTGCTCTCTCACCTGAGCCGCTCTGGCTGTCTACAGGAGCACTTTTACTCACACAGCAGGGCTGACCTGACGCCACAGTGCTCCGGCTAAGGTTGTTCTTGCCCACACTTCAAGTTTGTAATGTGTGGGCAACCAGGCTAATAAAACAGAGTTATTAAATCAACAGACCAACAAGGTGCTTTTGGGAAATCCAGCCCAGTTTGGTTTGGCAGTGTGAAAAGGTCTTGGCTGCTAAACAGCCGAACATAGAAACCCAGAGATTAATGTTTCATTCCAAAGCATGGCTCTGGTGAGTACTGCTATCATAAATCACTGTATTAAAGAGGGAAATGTTTCTAGAGTGCATCAAAGCAATAAGGTTCACAAGTGGAAATAAAAAAATAATCTTTTCAATCAATCCATTTGATTTAACTGAGCATCCCCCATTAAAGAATCCATTTTCATTTGTAATCTTTGGTTCTCTCTAGCTTTGCTATTACCTTGGCACTTTGTAGGAGTTTTTTGTTGTCTCTGTTAAGTTCAATTGTCTCCTGGAAGTCGAGGTTGGTGGATGCCAGTGAGATGGTGAGGTTGACCCCCCCAACGTAGGACAGGATGGCATACTCTGACAGAGCCTGGAGAGCTACACAGGTGTCCTGTACAGGGGTTTAGGACAATGACAATTAGGCTTCTGGATAGATGAAGCATATTCTGACTGAAGCAGTAATGGCTTATGTTCATCCATTTTTCTCCTAAGAGGTTCATAAAGTATAAATAAATAAATACATAAAAAAAAAAAATGAACATACATTTTACGGACAAAGGTTCAAACAATAACAAAGGGGCTTTCAACAAGAGAGTAAACAAATCAAAATTAACTTTTGCCATTTATTCTACTGCTAATTACATTTTCAAATAGAGAGAAAGTACAGGGAATAGGGGAAATATCATTGAATGATGCTGCAAAAATCTATGAAAAAAAAAGAAGAGACGTCCGAGAAATAGGGATACCTGCGTGGATGAGAAGCCACCCAATGCATTCCTCTGCTGGGAGAGCCATTTGACCACAGGCAGGGCAGAAGCCACATCCCCAAGGAGGGTGTAGGTCAGAAGACCATAGGCTGTCATCTCCACCTCTGCTGACACCACTGGGAAAAAGCAAGAGTTCATTTGTTTTTTAATTTAATTCTAATTTTAATTTTGGGCAATCAGACAACATCAGATCTGACCAAGGGAACACAAGGGAGCAGTAACGGATTCTTCTAATAAAACTCATAGTTAGGAGAGTGTTAAATGTTATACTTGAGCAGTATACCTGACTGAGACAGGCCATCACTGAAGCCCATGAAAGTGTCTTCATCTGTCATAGTGCTGCCAGTCAGACTCCAGTGAGTGAGTCCATCTACAAAGACAAACAAAGTCAGATAGAGACATAGGAGGTGAAGGGGCGGCATTCCTGTATCAAATGACTCATTGTATCAATATCCTAGCTGTGTGAATCTTTTAGCAGCTATGCAGACAAACCCTGTGCCTTCATTACACGTGGGGATAGAAATTATTGTGATCAAGCAAAAACATTTTGTGTCCCCCTAAATTATGTTGAATCTGCCAAAACTTGCAGAAAGCTTCAGTCAAGGGGAAGAGAAGGAAATGGCCAGAGGAACCCAACAGTGAGATAAGAAACAGAGGGGGAAAGGGAGGAGTGGACTGAACTAAAGCTGGCGGACATCAGCAGCTCTTTTTACAGTTACCGTACTTCTGTCATAGAACCTGTGCCTGACTGCTTGTTTAAACCACAAGGAGCCTCAAGGTAGAGACTCCAACTGTAGAGCGGTGACAGGTCTGTGCTGTTGTACTGTTGCAGTACCTTGTGTGATAGCCATGTGGTTTAGGCGGCGCAGCGCCAGCGGAGCGTAAGGGCTGCGGAGTAGAGCCAAAGCGTAAGCAGACAGGGCCGTGGTGTAAGGGTCATCAGCAGAGTAGGTGTTGCTCTCCAGGAAATCCTTGGCTTTGGCCACTGCAACCTTCTCTTCCTGGGCCAGAGGCGACACATAAATTGTTTTAATACAGATTTCGCTCAATAGCTTCATACTGTACAGAATGTTAATTTTTTAGGATTTATGACTGGTTGCTGGTGTATATATCTGCAGTACAACTTCTGATATACAGGAGTGACTCAGCTAATAAAACTGAAAATTTGAAAATTCTTCCCGTCTCAGTATTTGTGGAGTTTTCATATTAACATTGTCAAAAGAACATTTGTTTGCTCAAGCAGAAACCAAGAGATTTGAAGCAAATGAGAAAGAAGTCAAAACTGCAGTTCTTCTTGTGGCCACTTGAGGCTGGCTACAACCATGAGTCAATCCCAATAAGACTCCACATTTAGTATTCAATTTTATAGCAGAACTTAAAAGGTTAACATGTTAAAAACGTTTTGTTTAATATCTAATAGTTGTAATCAAGACAACGACACAAAGTTGAGTATTACTAACCTGGATGGATTATAAAAAAGCTTAAAGTTATATATCATTAGGGGCATGGTCATCATATTGTTCCTATTAAAGGTTTTTTTTGTGTGCAGAATTTTGTACAATAATGTGGACTGCTGGCACGTAGGCTTGTGAAGTGTTTCTGTTACATTAATTTATGTGCTATTCCAGAGCAGTCAGGAATGCTGTTTGCTTTTCCCCCCTAGACAAGACAGCAGGCTTTTCTGATGAAAAAAGACAGGTTATTTTCAGTTACCAAGTAATGTTTTCAGTGGCACACCCACAGGAGGTGCTGGGATGCAAATCTGCTATTCTTCACAAGCTCTTTTAGTTTCCTACGTCTGATAAATGACTGTAGCTAGCTACCTCCACAAATATAATGACATTGTGAGGGAAACGTGATGGTGAACTAGCTCAGTATCCAGCTAGTGAATGAGGAAAAAGCACGGGCTATTTAGCTTTGACAACCTATGTTTGGTAACTTCTTGCTACACTCCAGCAGCACCATCTAGTCTCTAAATAATCACTTATGCCACCCCCCCCCCCCCAAACATGGCGGCAGCCAAAATGCTGACTCAAGGCATTAAAACTGCAGTCAATATACCAATGTGTGACATCACGGAGGTTTGTCCATTATTTATAGGCCTACAGGCTGGATTTGTACAGCATATTTTTTAGATTTTTCTGTGCAAACCTTTTCTTTCATGCTAGTCTTTATTTTGTTCTGCACAATTCATATTCCTCATCCAGATAATCTGATATGACCGGACCAATGGCATACCTTTACACACACTGACAGACAAAAACACACATGCCATTATCACAACCACCATCTTGTTCAACTGCTCCTCAGCTGGGTTGAAGTTATTGAATAAGCGTTCATTTTGGCCATTAAAAGTGGAGAGTTGACTTTCATCTCATGCAGATGTGACCTTCTCTCTCATCCATGAGATGATGGGCCTCCAGAGCCACTCACTGTAATTGCAGCAGTCATCTTTTAATTAAATGAAATTGGAGGGGGGGTTGAAGGTTCTGCTTTGATGTGAAGGATACCTTGTCAGTTTTTATCAGTTGTAAAGGGACACACTGAGAAGAAAAAAAACCTTTGAGATAAGATAGCAGGGGTGGTGGAGAGGAGCCAGGGAGAGGAAATGCTAAATAAAGAGTCAACCATGTGGACAGAGGGAGAGATCAAAGGCAAAAACAATCAGAGGTTCAGTGGCATCTTGTCAGAGTGAGCAATGCATTTTAAGGAGGATTTTACTTGATTTATGTTGTAACATCTCTCTTTTCTAAAGTCTTTTACTGATTAAAAAGCAGCTACAGTGCCAGTATTTGATTAGTGAAGATGACTATTAGTGACAAAATAAAGTTAAATTACGCAACAAAAAAAGAAAGAAAGTAGAGAAGCTGAGACAAGAACAGAACAAGATAGCAAGGAATGCAACGGAAGGGTGTCTTTTCCAGAACATAATTGTCTTTACATGTCAGGATAAATCTTTTGATGTAGTCCAAAACATGATTAGGTATTAGAAGAGCAGCACTGGGGCATAACAAATATGAGTAGGCTGACTGCCAGCACATCCATCTTCACAGCTATCAGGAATGCAGAGATAGGTCCACACATGACCAAGGCTTGATTTCACAGCAGGCTGCTTGGATAGGCTACAGGAATAAGTGGTGCAAGAGGGACAGGTAGTGCATGTTTTGCACTTGTTTACTAAAAAGTTTCCTCCCTTAAAGCAGCTGTCATCATAAGTCAATTATTGTTTTGTACCTTTGCATCTGTTGTGGGCGAGTGATCAGGAAAAGTTCCAACATTCATTCTACCCTTTATTACTAAGTGGGTAGAGAGGGAAGTGACATGGACTGCTTACCTCTGTGGTTATCCCTGTCTCCAAGAGAGCTACAACCACATAAGCTGTAAGTGAGATCTTCCCATGGATCCCTCCCTGAAAATAAAAAAGGCAACAAGATTAGCTTTTAGTTAATTTCATGTTGTTTGCATCGTGTTTGAAAATGCCCACCATGGTAATAGCGATGTTCGTGCAAAACACTGAGCCCTCAGTGTTCCCCTAGTGTAAATATTTAGGATATTTATCTTCTTTGGGAATGTATTTTCCAGATCTTCTCAAGCGATCTTAGATGGTGGTCTGAGTTATCTTATACTTGACACATGAACACACTGAAAACAAAGTTTATAGACTCATGGGATCATAGGAATGCTATCCTGGCAGACCCAATCTGTATTATCATTATCTCAGGGTGTAATAAGAAATCTCTCATCTCGATCTCTCTTTGATGACATATAATGCCACTGAGATTTGCTAGTTTAAATCCACCAAGGCACAAGCATGTACCTGCAGATCTTTGTTGAGGATGCGTCCCATGGCAGGGAATGAGCCATCATCGCGCTGATGTTTGATGAGCCAGGACTTGGCAGCACATAGCTCCTCAGGGTCAATATAGATGAAACCCCTCGACTGAGCAAAGGACTTCAGCACAAACGCTGTCAACCTAGAGGAAGGAAGGGAGGGGGTTGGAGGGGTGAGAAAGATAAAGGTTGATTAGAGAAAGGGAAGGGAGAGGAAAGGGGAAGGAGATCCTTTATAACATGTGCCGGCACATCCCTCAGATACACTTAACTACGGAGATTTTGAGAGGGAAATCATTTATTCAATGCCAAGAGAAGTTTTCTAACAACTCACTCTCTTTCAATCTGTTGACACAAGGTGAGGGGTTGTGGTAGAGAAAAATGCTAATGGGGGGATGTTTTTGTCAAAGATAGAGGGAGAAAGAACTAGTATGTACTGACAGATCTGAGGAAACAGAAAAGAAAGGAAGCAGAGGAAGGAGGGGAGCAGATGAGTGTTGAAAGATGAAATTGAAATCTCACACAGGGTAATCAAGTATCTCTCTCCATTGGAGATTCCCCAAAAAACATGCTGTAACTTACACAAGCAGGGATCCCAGGGATGAAGGTTGTGAATCTAGCTGGCCTGGGAGTGCAACTGAAAGTTTATGAGCAGTGGTTTTTGTTGGCCATGACGAAGAAGGACCAGAGGAACCACAGAGAAAGGCCAAGGTTAGCCCTGGGGGACATGGCTGAGCTAATAAACACACACTCATCCTTAAACAACAGACCTCCCGGTAGTGATCGAGAGCTGCAGTCTTTGGCCAACAACCCCTCAGTGATGGCAGCAAGGCATTCCATTACAGCACCCCTGACCACAACGACTTATAGGATGATGCAAGCTGCTTACCATCAACGAAAGAAACACAGGATGGAAATGAGGTAATAAATAAACAGGTCGTGCTCTAGTTTCTCAACACAGCTCATAAGGGGGACGGAATCCAAGAATGAGCACCAGGGGAGATGAGCAGGAAAGAAACAGAACCTTGCTCTCATAAGGCGAAACATTAAATCTTCCCTGGCTGGAACCTAGATGTTATTTCCTCTCTGAGGTAAAACTAGGGATGTAGCCGCAAGCCTGCCGTAAATTTTAATGTTAAGTAATATTGTGTCACTGGCTTTAAATGACAGGCCTGAGGGAGACTGGTACGGGAAAGTGTAGCTATTATTTAGTTTGAGGAAGTAAGGAAGCAGTAGACAAGCTAACTTCCACCACTCGTTCCTGGGGGTCACCCTCTATGGATCCCCCCCTCCTCCTTTATTCTGCTGTTTTCTGGCCTTCTTATTCAAAACCCCATCTCTGAGCTACTCCTCACCAGCTTGATGCTTTGAAGGGTAGATTTAAAGGGTTTCTGTTAAAATAACAAATAAGGGTACATAATAAAGCATAAGGCTTGAAAGCTGAAAGGGGGATCTAGAAGTGTTTCACCTCTCTTTGTCTCGTTGTCTGTTTTTGTAGCTGTTAAGTTTGTCAGCAGGACTACAAAAAAATCTACATTACTGTTGACACAAACCATGAATCTCATCATGGCCTAAGACTTGGAGGTGCTGACATTGAGCTCAACCCCTTCAACTTTCCCGGGAGGCTGAGAAGTGTGATAATGTAATACACCAGTAGTCGGAGCACAACCTCAGGTCCTCCTTTTTAAAAATGGGAAATCACCACTCCAGTCTGCTATCCCACGGGCACGTTGTTGTTGTCAGACCTCCATGCAACGTTGTAGAGGCATGTCAGCCAAGACAACCAAACCAAATCCAGAACCTTCCTAATACCAGGGCGAATCTAATCTTCATCTCACATACGGATGCCACTCACTTTGAATCAAATGGCTAGTACATCAGGTCCAAAAGAAGCAAAAATATGGACAATACTGTAACACTGGCGGCTAAACTTGACCCATTACACACAGATAATGCCTCAGCTAGACACTAATATATATAGATTAGTTTTTACTTTACTGTTACTCTATTAAAACATAAAGGATCACACATGACTAATGACAGGATAGAAGTTTTGATTAGATGCTATCAAGACACCCAGTAGTAAATGCTCCAGGTGGCCTAGCAGTTTAGTCGTGCCTCCATCCTGGGACGGCCAGGGTTAGAATCTGAAGCCGCTCCTTTCCCACATGTCATACCCCATTCTCTTTCCCTAATTTCCTACTCTTTCCTCTGTCCTATCAAATAAAAGGGATCAAAGCCCAAAAATAAATCTTAAAAAAAAGACACCAGTAAATTAGCATAATTCAACTGTGGCTGATAAGATAAGATCAACCTTTATTCATCCCACCATGGAGTCATTTACAGTCTTACAGCAGCATCATTACTCTACAAACATTTGGTCATTTGTCTATAAATTGTAATTTGGAAGGCTGTCAGAGGATGACAGCCTTTTATCAAGCCTATAATATAATTAATTTAACAAATAAAAACCTCTACTATGGATCAATGGCAAGTTACAGCGAACAAAAAAAGAGAAATATTGGCTTGACAGTTTGATATAGGCCAGGGCTGGAAAGAGCTATTAGGTAAATACAGCAGCAAATATCAGTTCTTTTCATCTCTGGTATTCAGCCCCCCCCCCAACTATGCTAACGCTGTCAGATCAGTCTTTGGGCAGACACAAATGCCATGCCAGCCTCAACATGTAGAGGCAAGGACTAAGACTCTCAAGGGAAATGAAAAAAAATACTGCCCCGCTCTTGAGAATATTTATTAAAGGAGGAAAGCATGATTGACAAGTTTGTAAAAAAAAAGAAAAAAAGAAGAAGACATTTTTTGTGTGTGTAGTTACACCATGATTCAGCTTTGTCTGTTGGGAAATAGGAAACTTGTAATTTAATATACCCAGTGGAAGAAGATGGAAAGAAACATTGCTGAAGAAAACTTGTTCTACAAATTGTGAATGAATGTTGCGGCTGAAAGAGGGATGAGGTTTAGGCATTACGTTTAAAACTACTGGAATAAAGTTATTTTTTGATTTAGGCAATTTAGTGTAGGAATGTTGCATATTTAACCCTAAAGTCAGTGAACCTTCAGATCACCCTGTGCAGGACAAATCCAGCTTTGCACATCAAACCATTACTGCCAGCCCTTGTCAGTATGTTCAATCTATCTAATTTTTCCAACCAGATACATAAACACTAAATTACTGGTTCTTTAAAGCAGGTAGTAAATGCATTACTCTCCTCGTGAACCCTGGAACAAAAACCAAAGCTTGGCTTGTTTTGGATGCAAAAATGTTGTTGAAGGATTCATTAAGTGTCTGATGCAGATTTACTGAAAGTTCACCGCCGAAGTTGTGCCCACAACCCACACTTGTTCCCTTGGGTGCCAAAGAAAACTCCAAACACTGCTTGTTATATCATATCCTCTAAAAGTCATCCAGAGGAGAAGTTTTCAATAGCTAGTTTAGTTTAGAACAAAGTTTAATGTTACCAATTACACCCAGGTAGTGAGTCATTCAGAGGCATGCTTCGTTGACATGTTCTAGTTAATGTCAAAAAAAGATAGAGAGCCATTTGGCAAAAGTGGCTCCAGACAACTTCTAGCAGTCTCCAATATTGGCATAAGAAGCTTGTCTGTGGGGCCAAAGCAGCATGAGTCCACTCAGTGCCACTGATATGAACCCTGATTAACTGCAAATAAACTCTGGCAGTTAGTTTGTGATCCGCTGCTGTTTATATAACCTGCTGTTTCACAGTGTTAGCTCTATTAACATCATAATATCCACCTCAGCTCATAAATCAACTTTAGGTATGCCCAAGGGAGCTCTCAAAGAAGAGCATTGATTTATATATTATGAATATCATGGGATGGTTTTTTTTTGCCTGCCTGCTCCAGAGAGTGTTAACAGGAAATAAACATTCACCAGTTATTTAAACAGCAATAGATTAATTTCAGACCAGCATGCTGAGATGTTGACACAAACTTCACTGCTTTTGTCAGCAACCTATGTCCCAGTTAAAGCTGGAGAATATGGCTGCACCCAGGCATAGTTAGTCTGGTATGAGTTAAGTAAACTTTAACAGCTACACCCACCATGACTTACCACATACTGCCAGAGGAATCCCTCTCCCCGAAGGCGCTGTACGATCCATCCTGCCGTTTGTAGGTCAGTTGTCTCTGGTAGCCTGGATGGGGGTAAAGAAGATATGTTCCTGAAAACATAGAACCTGTCGAGTCTGTAGGACTTCAACTCAACATTTTGTCACTACATCGCTGCAGACATGGTGTTGAATTTGTAAAAAAAACACACACTGTAATTAATGGGATAAACTTGCATAATGGGCAAGAGGTATGTTTCTGACATAATCAATACAAATAGAATATTTAATTTAATGTTCTAAACTAGATATACATCTATCCCAAAGAACGACAGAGTAACTGTTTCTGGGGAGGGAAACTAGTTCTAAAAAAAGAAAATACTGCATGGTTCACATCACAATATCAAACTATACCATTAGTAAGCCAACATTTAACGGGAGAGGTGGCACCATAATCATTTACAGTTAGGACATTACTAAAGACTGGCTCTCCATTTTTTCTCTTTTATGTTTTGCAAAGCAGACGATTGTCCGCAGACCATTCTTGCGACCACAGAAAGAGCAGGTACAAGAGGGGAAAAGCTACGGGAGATAGTTCATTGATTGATCAAGGATGTCGACAATCTCTCTCAAAGATGTTTATTTTTTTAAAGAGATACCAATTCCCCTTTGAGGCACTGCTGAGATGTCAGGTTCATGGCAATAGAGTCGATATAAGGTCACAGTGACCTTTGACCAACAAAATCTGATCACTTTACCCTGGAGTCCCAGTGAATATTAGTGATTTAATGTAATTCAGTGCACAATGTTGCAAAGATTGGAAGGGGGGTGCAATTATCTGCATGGAGATTATAATAGGTTTGGGGAACCCCATGTTGTTGTGCAGAACAAACAAAATCTGCGTATATAAATATACCATGAGTGTTTCAGAATGACCTTGTTGTTGGTGCGCACATAACATACAAACAGCTTGTTTAGGTCACACTGTAATGAAATAAAAAACATGTGCCATACACTTTTTATCATTGTCCAACTGCATGACAAAATAAGTAAATAAATAAGCATTTTTCAAGCAGGGAGCGAGCCTTTCGCTAGTTCAATGTCAACCTCCATGTCTCTTCTGATGTTAGAATTGTAAAAACCACTTGCAACCTGTCCAAGGCTTGTGAGTAACTCTCTAAAGTCCATCTGCAGGATTGCCTCTCCCTGGTTTAGCTTGAAAAAGTCATGAAAGAGTTACTGAAGGTGAGTGATTCTTTGAGAGGAGGAAACAGAGGAGGTGGAGAAGTGAAGGTCCGGGTAAATCTGAATAACAACATCCATGTTCCAATCTGTGATCCAAAGTATTAACTGCCAGC
Source organism: Labrus bergylta (assembly GCF_963930695.1). Classification (NCBI taxonomy): domain Eukaryota; kingdom Metazoa; phylum Chordata; class Actinopteri; order Labriformes; family Labridae; genus Labrus; species Labrus bergylta. Next base: position 21,033,260 of record NC_089200.1, on the reverse strand, counting down.
CAGACCAAGGCTCCTCTGAAACCCAGGGTTCCACAAACACAATCTGCTATCCAAGGTAAACCTCAGTCCAATAGTTTCCAGAAAAACCCAACAACAACGCAAAACTTGCCAAGAGTTAGGAAACATTCCTTCCGCTCAGCATTAAGTCACTTTTTTGACAGTCAGGCCTGAAGGGATTTGACTTGTTGAGATTCAGGGCACACTCGGAGAACATAATTGACCCTTTTCTTTCCTCTACTTCAACAGCTGTCGGCTAATTAGAGGTAGGTCAGCAAGATTTTGTGAATGCAGCACAGCTTCAGATAAACACGTCTTTAATTATCTGCTCAGTGGCCCACACATCAGGTTTGTCATGACAAGTAGTCAAAGAAAACCGATTGTGTGATTTTATATTAAACTCCTGATAATAAGTTTCAAATGCATACATTTAAATTATATACATTTTCTGGACATCTTATCAAAACATTATGGAGAGCAAATCAAATGAACAAAGTACTACAAAATGGGTCATTTAAATACCAAGTAATCAAGAATATTCATAGCTTAAGGCCATCTTAAACCCATTAGGGACATGTTTGCATTCAAATGTTATTCTTTGAGGTCACTGTGAAAGCTAGAGACGTTGAGTTTCAGTGTCTTTACCTTGCAGAAGGTAGTCAGTAGCTTCATTCTCGACCTCAGAGCTGAGTTGTCTGGTCTTCTGCAGGTACTTGAGAACAAAGACGTTGGGGGCAAAGTGAATCATGTTCTGCTCCCCACATCCAAAGGGAAGCCTCAATAGCTTGTCCAGGTTATTGAGAGTTGGCCCCATAACATCACCTAATACAGGCACAGACACAGAACACACACATAGTGGAAAAGACACTTCAAAATGTATGTTTTTATTTTCATTGGAATGTATTCTTTTCAAAGCAAAGCTTTCTGGATTTGCTTAAGACTTAAATGGAAGTATGGTGTCATTAAATGACTCTTACACAATAACATGTAATTGCATGCCAACATAAAAAAAGGTTTACCGATCATAAACACAGTGGCCTTCTCAGATCCAGGTACCATGTTGTGTGGGACCCCCAGAGTGAAGGCCTCATTGTGGTTCTCATCAGAGTCTTCCTTCTTCCAGATCTTAAACTCGCCAACTGAGCCCCAGCCTGTTGAGAAGCCTATGTAACGCACCTGGATAGACAAACAAAATGTTGTATAAATGATCTCTAAATTCAGAGTCCAGCAACTATAGGATGTTGTATTATTAATGACATTAAGAGTCACACCTGTCCGTGGAACTGGCCTGCCCACTGGAGGATGACTGATTCATTGGATGGATGTACACCATGGCCCACCTGGGGACAAGAGTTAGGGTTAGGAAAGTATTTGTATATGTCTAATTTTTTATACAACAAGTACTCCCTGAAAGAATCTGAATAAACATAGCATAAACAGATAGTAAAAACTCCAACATGTCCCCCTGCTAAAGGTTGGTGATGCCAGTGTGATTCACTCGTCCCCATACACAGGCACCGACACCGACACCGACACCGACACACACCGGCTCAGATAGAGCACAGTTTCTTCTTTTTACTAGAGCTTTTCTGTTTAATCACAATGAAACCAAAACCAAGCTCCACAGGTCATTCAACCAAAAAAAGATGAATCTTGAATATTGACTTGTTATAAAAAGGTTGAAGCTGCTGTCTTTGGTGAAAGGTGTGATGCTGATGTTGGGGCTTGGTAGCAATGTGGCACACAAAGGATGCCACGCTAGCAAAAGGCCAGGGATCACTGAGTGTCATCAGTACTATACAGTAAGCTTGTTGAACTTGACCTTAAGGAAAACATGCCCATAAAATTGGGGCCAGGCTTTCTAACACACGGACCCTCTGGTCTGCTGAGTCTTTTTCACACACTTTGATTTAATAAATCTATTGAAAGGTTTGTGTGCTCATCTGTACAACAGTCAATAATTTTTTACAATACTTTTGCATTTTTGAGGGAAGTTGGATGTCCAAAGCTTTATATGTTTTCTTAATGTATAATCAAAAACAATCCCTCTGTCGCCTTACCTGTACCACGCCTCCCTTCCAACTGATCCAGAAGCTGCGGAACTCGTCCCAAGAGAGGATACCTGAAGTGGAGGCACTGACTAAAGGATCGGCCATCTTGCCCACAGAGATCCAAGAGCGAGTGTTTTGCCTTCCGCCAAGTACAATCTCCAGCATCTCTGCACTGTCATGGGGGCTGGCAGAGAGGGCAAAATGTGCATCGTTGTGGGTCTTCACTGCCACCTGGAAGTAGTTCATCTTGGCCGGCTTTTTCACATACTGATACTCGTACTTGTTGGGGGTGGAAATGTGGATTCTCTCTGAATATGGAAAAAGTAAGTCACATCAGACGAATCAGGTTTGGTGTAATTGACAATTTTGACAACCTCTGCTCCTCCTTTGGTATGGTCAAACAAAATAAAATTTAGAAATCTAATAAGGTAGAAGGTAAAACTGTGATCTCTCATTGGGAGGGAATGTTAATTTCCACACTGACCGTTGGGACAGAAGAAGACACTGTAGGTGTATTCTCTTGGCAGACCTTCAGGCTTAAACAAGAATGAGAAGAGACAAGACAGCCACAGGAAAGAAAATGAAGAGGAAAATAAAAAAAATGTTTGGATGGATAATTTCAACACAACTCTACCCATATTATTGAATACAGAAATATATTTTATCATATGATCATTGATAAATATCACTGATAAATATAATCTCTCTTACTTCCACCTGGACAGTCCTGCGGACAAAGTCCAGGCCAATTGGGGTCCTTCTTTCGTCCACAGTGTTGCCTGTTTTGCCGGTCTGGAGTCCATCTGAACAGCAGCTTGGTTCACTGTAGGCAATCGCACGTGCTATAGGAACAACAGAGACCAGAATCAGCTTTCCTGCTTCAACTTGAGTCATGATATCAACCCTTTTGGTTGTCAAGAGTTGCCCAAAGTCAGTCCCCAGGTCGCTAACCAACGCAAAAATAAATATGCAAAGTTGGCATTCCTTTTCAAATACACAATAGGTTTAGGTTTAACCCACTTTACTCTTTAAATTGATGTTTAAGTCATTGATTACATCTAAATCTAGCACTTGTTTTAAAATAAAATGGAAATAGTAGGGCTGGAGGCACTTAGGCTGAAAAAGGACAAGACGTTCTGGTTCTGTTGCCAAAAAAGGTCACCTTCAGCCATGGCACGTGTGTCCCATCCCATCCCATTAAATGTGTCCGCATAAAGCTCTTTGGTGGTTCTGACACTTCAAACTGTTAATAACTATTGTGAAAAAGTACTGCAGAACTTCAGATTGTCTCTACAGGTTAACAATGTTTAGCCAGTCTAGTCAGTAAGGTAAATATAACTTAATGAAAATGTAGTACGTTACATTGTATATATCTTAATGATAATGACACACTTTTAAAGGGATTTGGGGAATACATAAAATCGTGTTTTTGATGTCAAAAGTGGCCACACCTGGATGAGTCCTTTGTGGACATCATCAAACGTTACACAGGACAAACATTGCTGTCCAAGGACTCCAAGTTCACTTGCTGTGGAGCACGTTGGAAATGTGGCCCCGTGCCAGTGGTGTCTCTTTGTGTGTGTGTACTGAAAGGGAAACGCAAGGGGCCAGAGGACTAGGAGTGGGGCCATGGGGGGCCCATTGACCGCCAGTGACCTGCAAACTCATCAACATGCCACTGATTGTCACAGTACAGCTCTGGTTGCTCCCCCACTGCTGGCCATCTTTGTTCTCACATGCGCTCTGGAGGGGACTGTTTGTAACTCTGGGTGAGTGACCAGATCACACACAGCTCAGCTCCTTGGCCAGCAGAGATCACTCAAGTCAAAAGCTTGCCTTTTTGTTTTTTGTAAGGCTTCATACTGAGGGCTCTGATGCCTCTGTGGAAAGCTGCTATCTAGCACGATTGAATCATATGATTATTTAGATGATATACCTTAATATCAAAATGCTGCTTCTTTTCTGACTGCAACAGAAACTGTGGGACATTAAAATACTTGTTTTTTAGTAGTTGTTGACATATTACTTCATTCCTATCAGTAAAAATTAAAGTGTACCAGCAGCTTAAATGCAAGTCTGGACAAAATGTATTTCACTAGTGTTGTAAACAGTAATTAATTGGCTGAAAACGAGCTAAAATACCTTAATTTGCCCTATGACCCTTGCCTTGCAACTGTCATGGTATCAGGACAGGACGAGACAAATGGGACGGGGACGGGAGGGGGACTAATGGTACAGGACAGCAGCGGACGAACGGGACAGGACAAGACGGGACAGGACTAATGGGATGGGACGGGACGGGTTGGGATGGGTGGGATAGGATACACTTTATTGTACTGTCCCCTTGGGGAAGTTTTTCTTGGACTCCAGTGTAACACATATTTGTTGATAGAAATAACAAATAAAAACAATAGAAACAAGCAACATTCCACGTATAAACAGAGAAGCACATACCAATAAGAACAACAATTAAGAACAACAAAGAACATATAGCCTATTGCACATCACCCATATTGCACAACATCTCCTTAAGAAACACTCAATCAATAAATAAGAGAGAAAGATAAGATGAAGGTAAGAACACCATGACACTGTTTCACATCAACCCCTACAGCCTGAAGAAACATTTAATAAGAGCTCATACTCAGAGTGAAGAATGTGAGATGGGTCGGACTATACTCTCTGCACTTGCCCGAGAACAAACTGCTCATATATTGACTGGAGTGCCATGACTTCAGCAAAAAAATCTGCATATCCCTTACCCTTAGAGAAGTTCCCCGTTTAAATTTTACAATTGTGGCATACTTAAAGTTAACAAAAGATGAAGCATCCTTTTCCCCCTGCTGATTGTGATTATTGTTGTTTATTTACTTGGTTTACTGTAAGTTACCTGTGATGTTTCCGAACCCCAGTTCAGTGAAAGACAGCACAATAGATGTCGGTGTTGCCTCTCCAGGAGCCACACACTTCTTTCTGGTGAGGTGGTGCTTTCCAGGGTGGCCAACAAACTTAATGCCTTTCGGAACTGAGATTTTAACATGAACCTGCGAGAGGAAAGAAGGAAAGAGGAGAAAAAAGGGAGAGGAGAGGAAGAGACAAATCAGAAGCAATTGATCTCCTCTGACAGACCACAGATGACATCATTTCTCGTGGCACACCCCTCCCTCATATAGCGTGTTTTCCTCAAAGCTTTTCAAAGCGATGGAGAATTTTTTAAATCACATTGTGAATTTTCCATGCTGTCTGACTCATGCTTCTCAAGCTCCCTGAAGGATTATGTTCCACTCATCGTCCAATTTTCACAGAGGGCTCTGTAATGCGGAGTGATCTTTTAACTGTTCTTCATCCACACGCCACAAGTCGTAAATAACAGAGCAGAAAATATAGGAATCACATGTTGCTGGGGTGGACATCAAAGGAAGGGCTACGCTGGTTTGCATGTTCACCTAACATGACATCAGGGCAACACACGCACAGGCCATTTAACAGGCTCATCTGCAAACATCATGATGTCATCTGTGTGGAGTGCAGGATGAACCCGTTTAAAGCCAAAACAGAGTTTAGAGGGCTTTTCAAAGTAAGCTCTGAAACATACGGTACTTCTAGGGTAATCTCAGTATTACAAACCTGTGCTTCCTTTGGCTTCCACATCTAATCCCTGAATTCCCTTCAGCCTACCTACCAACACTTTTTCCATAACATGCCACAGGTTCTGGTGAATGCAGGTATACAGACCATCACGGTGGTTTGCATGTTTTATACCATTAACTGTAAACATATAGTGTTTTTGTGTAATTCCAATGTGTGGTATAATGTTCAGATGTTCAAGTCATCTGACAGCAGTACTTGGTTGTTTAAAAAGGTGGACTTGAGTTACCTACTGTACTTAACAGATAGGCTTTTTTATTCTTCACATTGTTAGACTCTTTTATTGTTTTTACAGTAATAGAACCACTTTTCAGAAATCTCTTTGATTGTTAGGCAGTTCAACCCTCGTTTGACCATGTGTTTCAGTTCCCCATGCACTTTGCTTGTTGATGCTAGTTCCCACTAAAGGCTGGTAGAGTGAGGAGGCCAGTACACACAATAACGTTCTAAAAAACACTCTTTAAGCCAACATGTTAACTAAGTCAAATGGAAGACTTTTAAATAAATGTCTTTCACCATCATGCCATTCACAGTCAGAAACTGTTACACAAACAAGTAGGGACAGTATGGCCCAAAAAAATGATTTGGTAAATCTTCCTATCTATGTCAGTAACACATACCAGAATAGAGCAATTATTCCTAATAATATGATTAGATTAAATTGATCTTTGGGCACCTGTAGCTAAGTTGGAAGAGTATTTCCTGAATCTCTTCAGCTGTTGTGCCAGTAAGATATTTTTTAAAGAGGAAAAAACAACATTAAATGTTAGATGTCACCACATAAAAAGCTGCTCAAAGAAGATGCGCTACAATTTGTGGTCACCAGATTATATGAAAACAGTCAGAAAGAAAGGTGACAATCAGAGTGAGCCATGGAAGGATATGTCATGAGGAATGACAGATACATTTCAGCCCTCAATACCGTCTTATAGGACTTAACCTGGTCCTACCAGCCAAACTAAAATCAGACTCTTGGGTGTGTTCTTTATCAGCTTTTGTTCAATAATAAGTTGCCAATAATGATATCCATCCTTATGTGGTTATTTATTCACTGTTATGTTATTTATTCCCAACACCATGTATGTGTGATCAGGCCCTGTCCATTGTCTCTACATGAAAACAAAGAAAAAAAACACCTCCACATAAAGGGTTAAAGTAACTTGTTCTCTGTCTCTCTGCCTTCTCCTTCATCATCTTACCTCAGCACAGGTTGGCAGGTAGTTGTAGACCGTGAGAGGAACTTTGGTCTGCTCTCCTCTGATTAAGCTGTAGGGTAATGTGAAGTCAACAAAGAAAGGCTTGAAGGTATGAAGCTCTGCTCTCTTTGCTATGCCCAGACCCTTTTCTTCAGACAAGCCAACAGCTTCTGTCACCCAGGTGGTGATTGAATCAGGCACATCCAATCGCAGCTCGGCCTCCCCACTTTCAGAGCTGTAAGTGACACATGTTGATACATAATATAACTTCACAAGACAGTGAAATAAAAATATTTTTGCTTATATGAAATGCAATAAAAAAAAGCCCTGACTACAAGGACAGGCTTGATGAAGCACTGTAGATTACTTTTATACTACCACCTGTGTCAACATCAGCACCTGCACTAATGAAAGTACAGCAAACACTTTTAAATGGATATGCAGGAGGGACAGTCAGATGTTGGCCTGATCTGTCTCTTTGATTCAAACAAGCTGAGATCATTACTGGCTACACGTATTTTGTGTTGGTCTTGGCAAACGGACACAGGGCATAATAAACTTGAAACACTCTGTGTACACCCTTCCTTTTGATCAAAGTTGCCCAAAATCCACTTTAATAGACTTTTAAAGGAAATCAGAGCTTAGCACATGACAGGAAATTAGGCAGAGTGTAAGTGCCATCCAGGGGAATCAAGCATATGGAAATCTATGGGCAGTACATTTATACTGGCATAACATGAATGCAGAGAGCTGTTGAAAAAGTGACAGTTTGGTCCAAGATCGCCCACGTTACAGTAAATGAGGCACATGCACACTGAGAGGGGGGAAAACCTGGATGCAGCTGGAGTGATAGATCCATCCTCTCACATACAAGCTACAATACTCTCTTACCCCTCTTCTCCCTTATCTTTTATTTTGCTTTATTTTACTGAAATGATTTAATTGATTTAATTAGGAAAGTGCACTTTAACCAACCAACCACCCTACTATTCAATCAATAAGCATCAATGTGAATATGCTGGCATTAGCACAATAGCTACATTCCACCCACAGTCACACACTACTGTACAATTACAGACACATACACACCTCACCTCACAGGACAGTCGGCAAGACAACATGCAGAGAAGCTCACAGACTGATTTAAATTTGTTATATTACAAAAAAAAAAAAAACAGACCCAGCTAAAATAGTTAAAATGCTAAATGTTAAGCCCCTGAGAATGGGCATAAGAGGAGTGATCAGACAGTATGCATGAGCACTATTTGGTTTGTTTTTAACCAGTGTTTGAGTATTTTGGGTAATGTAGTTGTCACAGTCCCTGATATGTGCTGGTTATTTGTTCCAGGAATGTTTGCCTCTTGCATACCCTACCTTTTGACTAGACTTTGTTCGCACGGTTTCCTTTCAAGATAAGCTTTTTTTGGTCCTAACCTAGCATCTCCTTATCTTCTTTTTTCTAATAACCTTTCTTCTTTTATTAAAAACTCTGTTTCTCCCCCCGTTGTTATCTTTTCATCTTCCCTTTCACGCAATCAATGTTTTTTAATTTTCCCTCCTGCTTCTCTTTCATCTTTAAAGGTTTTTAGATGTTTTATAACTTTCCTCCCCTGTCCTCTCCTCTCCTATTTATATTCTTCTAAATCCTTCAGATTGTGATTGAATCCCATTTAATGATAGGCAATCTGGTGTACCTTTTATATCTAGCCTCAGGCTTGAAACATGCTCATGCACATGCACTAATATTTACGCACACACGCACACACATACACACAGAAAAATATTTATATAAAAATTAAAATACCTGACATTGAGGCAGTGCCACACCCAAGTCTCTGGGAAAAATGTACGCCTACGCTTCTCTGCTCTGCAAACAAAACACAAGCTGACATCAATAAAAGGCTTCAGCTGCTCACAATAACAACAACATCTTAATTGGAAAATGTATTATCCTGAATTCCACACTGACAATCTCTAAGTCACGTCATGTGTTTAATGTTTATCATCAGAGTGAGAGGTATTTGTGGCTTAAAGGAATGCAGATCTAAAACATGGACAAACCAACAAAACTCTTTTCTTTTGTCATGTTTTTCTCGGCTTGTCCATGACTCATTTCCAGGACCTTATTCAACCCAAGCATAACAAACACTGAAATGTGTATTAACAGGACATAATTCCTGGGAGCATTAGGTAATTACTGCTCTCTCATGTGTTTGTTGTCTCATTGTTTTCAGAGGAGAACCTCCCTGTGTAACAGTGTGTGGTCTGGTTACAGTAATTGTATTGGAATAAGTGACAGGTGATTTAAAAAGTAGCACATTCAAAGTCAGCAGCAATTAATTTTTAAAGAGCAAACTCTGACACAAAATGATAAGCTTAATGAGCTTGGTATGGTAGTAGTTTTTTTCAAAAAAGCTACCACAGTAGAAAGTGGACAATACTTGTGTTTCTAAAGACATCAGAGTTCAGAGTGATTCTTCCTCTGACTGCTCTGTAATAGGTGCAGTACCTGGGCGTTTGGCGAGAGTGCATGGCAGCCACTAAGGTTGAGGTGTGCGGCTGGAAGGCTGGAACGGCCTCATCTGTGTACATGCCTCCGCTCTGCCGGTGGTTTAAACTCACCATATCTGTCATCACAACCAGCCCTGTTTCCTGAGTTTAAACATAAAGACAATAAAAAAACACTCACAAGAAGATGACAATTTCCCATCCCTGTGACATCACTGTGAACTTTTTATGTAATGTGTGTTCTCACAGTGAAAGCAAAGCGGGCGTCCTTGGTGATGTCCCAGTGCCAGGGAAACACAGAGGAGCGTCTGCGTCTCTTTGATGACAGCCCAGGCCACCAGAAGTGTCCGTCATCTTTAGGAATTCCAAAGGCATCCGAAACGTCAAAATCTGCAAGCTCTTTAAAAACCTGGTCAGAGGGAACACATTCATGACAGAACACAAACAAAGCTCAGGGTTATATACTTCCTTACGGGTTATGAAGATACATGTTATATCATTTTGTTTAAGTGTTGTAAAATAACATGTAACAAACATAACTTTTTCCTTCTTTAGAATAAGCTAAGTCATATGTAAACTGGCAGTGCCAAAAGAATTATACAAAAATGTTAAACTAAAAAAAAAAAAAAAAAAATGTTTCAACTTCAATGCCATGTCATTATTACTTGGAAAAAAGTGTATATGATTGTGATGAAATATTACCGTAACCTTGGGAACCGACCTTGTCTGGACTGATCTGGAAGTCAGGCTTTAATAGATAGAGGCTCTTATCCACAGTGGCCACACACACACAGGAACCTTTTTCTCCCCTGACATGAAGAGTGATGGGGTCTCCTGGCATGGACTCGTTTGATGACTGAGTAACAGACACCTACAAACAGCCAACACAAATTAAGAGACAATATGCCAAAGATGAGCATTTCTATGGACAAATGTGCATTTTCAAAACAAATTCTCTACACCACAATATAATGCGTTTACTTTCAACCATTACATGGCTACAGGGATGCAACCTTTACTTTTTAAAGTTAGTTAAACGATAAACTACTGATACTTCTATCAGTAGTACTGATAGTTCTACAGTAGCAAGTTTGCATCATATACAGTGGAAGAACATTAATAAGTTATGGTGGGGGAACTTGAAGACAGAGTGGAAAACTACAGGCTTTGAAAGAAGGAGGGGTGGTGAGTGTCAGCCATAAACTTTCACACACCAGAACTGTTTTTCAACAGCACATAGTCACAAATTAGCCCCGTTAATCACTTCAGTTGCCCTCCTTTCACCACTCTGTAACCTGTCATCCTCTCCTGTCATAACACCACTCATCTGCCTGCAGCCTCCATGGCCACTGTCTAACCATGCCCTCACAACCCCTTCCTCCACATGCACACAAACATGCATGCACACACAGAGAGGGAGAGAGAGAGAGAGAGAGAGAGAGAGAGAGAGAGAGAGAGAGAGAGAGAGAGAGAGAGAGAGTGTTGTAATGGCATACCAGGGAGCTGTAAATACTTCAGGGAGTTAACTCCACCTAATGCAGGCAGGAACCAGGGAGCTCTCCCAGGCCAACACAGCTGTTTGTTTACAGATATTACACGGTGGATAGAGCTGGTGCGTGGATACGTCTCACATTCAAAATGTATACACATACTCTGCCAAGTTTTTTATTAATTATTCCATAGAAAAGCTGCTTATAAAACCACATGTATATCCAACATAAATGTTTTAGTAAAAAATTCCTTTCTCTGGAGAAATTAAAGTATAACAGAGGATTTTTGTCTTTTCTTTTTGCACTATATTGTAGTGAATAGTACTGAATAAATAAAAAATCAGTACAGCACTTGTTTATTTGGTGTTAACAAATATGGAAAAAGCTGAGAAAGAGGCGGTAATATTTGAACAATGCACAAGGAAGCTTTATGTTTCAAGACAATGCAAACCTGGTTCTCAAAGACAGGCTGGATAGGGACTTGCAGACTGTCAGTGACACCTTCACCGTTTTCCCTCACGTAGTAGACCAGAAGACGGCTAAGGGGTGCCATGCTATGGCTAACTGGGAAACGTAGATACGACACGCAGCTGTCCATCTCGACATGAAAGGAGGAACCAGCGACACCTGACAGAGTGATGAGAAAAGGGATGGACACAGGTATATTGATGAAGACATTAAAATGAAGAGGCTCGCACATTCAGAAAAAGGAAAAACCAGGAGAGCAGTGAGTAAACGGAGCGATGCTGTGATAAGTGCTGGTCTACCGTCTGTTACTGCAGTGAAACTACTAATGAACCTCTTGATACATAACACTAAAATATTTGACATTTTAGCGCCTGATTCTATAAATAAAAGTATATCCTAAAAGTACATGTTGCATCTGTTAAATCAACATGGTTAAAAAACATTCTTACCAGAGGCAGAAGGAGGCAGTTGGGTGGCATGGATGTTCTTGTCAAAGATGACTGTAGCCCTTTTTCCTCGGTGGGAAGCCGTCATGTTGGCAGGTTGTTGGCCTGACAGGATGATGTTCCCCCTCGATGTCACCTCATAGTGTAGAGTGAAGTTACAGGGACAGGTAGACTTGAGAGCAACTTCTGCTTCTTGGCCGACCTTTGCACAAAGAAGGGAACAAATGCACTGACATTGCAATGTAACTTATGATATCAAAATAATAATATATCCACAAAATGAGCATCAAAGCCAAAGCAACAACATGGATGTGGAACACAACAGTCCAAATTCACAAAACGTTGCCTGGAAAATTTTACCAAAAATAATTAAACACTTACCTTGAAAGGAGAGCTGGGGCTTTGAATCTGGATGTGACACTTGCTGGGAGAGTACCAGCTACTGATGGACAGGTAGCTGGGCAGGTACTGGTCTCCCACTGTCTTCCCATCAATGGATATCACTTTGGTCTTCATCAGACAAAAAAAAAGAACATTTTATAGGTTCAATAAGATTAGCTAAAAATAATCCTCTTACTACCATCACAACTGCCACTGACCTCTAGCCAGACGTACTGGGCAGCAGTAGGGATGGAGGGGATCTCAAAGATGGCCTGGCCGTCCTTAGAGATCAGCTCGCTGGTATAGACATTGTCCTTGGGAGTAAGCTCCGCCTTGACACGCACCTTCACCCCATCAGCAGGGCTTCCATCAGGGTAGGTCACCTCAATCTGCAGGGAGAGAGATTAAAGCAACAGCTTGTGGCGAAATGACATTTGCAGAAAAAATGGGTAAGTATTAAGCTCTGTTGGCAAAAGTATGTAAAGAAGTAAGCTGGAAAACATTACAACAGGCTGTGTGTTTTTTTTTTGTTTTGCTTTAGTGCAACACGTAGTTCCACATAGTTTTGTGCATTCAAAGTCAAAAGCCTCACCTTTCCCTTGTAAGGCAGACCAGGCTTGAACTGTTTGCGTGTGTCCTTTGAGTACTTTATGTCAATGAGCTGTTTATGGACGGGCGTTGAATCGTCAAATGTGGTTTGCCTGCTCCCATCCACGCTGGTCACTGCCGCCCAAATGCTCACAGTGCCCCTGAAGTGATCGGCTACATCTAAGGGCATCATGTCCTTCACACACAGGCTGAAGTTTGCAGAGCCTTTTATCTGAGAACAGTAGAGGAGTCATCTGTTTAATGCTAATGTGCAGAACATTATTCTAGTGCTATTCTATTATGTTCAATGTTTTTATGATTATTATAATATTTTTGGGGGGTTAGCAGAAATTCAGCCACAACAGGAAAAGTTCAACCATAACTAAACAGTCAGAAAACACAGTCAACAAACGTAATGCAACACTTGACTATGCTAATAACTTCCACAAAGCTCATTAACGGGCAGTAATGGGATATTTGTTCGTCAGAGAATAAATACACTGACCTCCATGGTTTTGATCACAGGATGACCCATCTCATGACGGTAGTAGCCCACTCCGTTCACCGTCATATTTACTGTCAACTTCCCTGCAACTGGTTTCCCAAAGGTATACCTGTGTAATATTAAGAATGCACCCACAGTTAGTGGCTAGCGGCTAAAGTGTATGTAATAGAAAAATGTGAAAAATAAAAAACAGAACTACAGCAGCACCATTTTTAGGATGGTGGGTAAAAAAGGAAGACCTCAACATCAAAGACAAAGACTTATTTTTGATTTATGCGTTTATTTTATTAGTCTATTTAAGGTAGTAAGCATCGCTTCATATTTAAAATACAAAGCAGATGCCACACATACAGGTTTCTAGCCATGGCTCATTTGCAACCCCTCTCCCTGGCTGAGTGTTATTGGAAGTTGAATTTGAAATGACTTACCTGGCCCTGACAGAAGCCTGCTGGCATGAATTCAGATCACTAATGTATTGTGGTGGATCGATCACCAACTCAAACTTGGGCATCACTGTGAGGGACAAGACAGAATGTTTTAGTATTTTACAACATTTTTTGTTGTGTTGTCTTTTTTTACTCCTGATTAGTCTGATATTTTGGAGAAGCATTTTATTATGTCTCTCAACAGCTACACCTTTTGCAAAAGCTGCTAAAATGAAATTTCAACGTTTTATTAGAACACCAAATAATAAACAAAACACTGAATATCAACATAGACAAAAAAAGATCTACAGAGCCATTTACAATGCTTAATATGTAAAAATAGATGTTTTTAAAAAGAACTCTTGATAAACAATGTTGTATAACAATGTTGTATGTAAAGAGCCTCACCATATTTCTGCACTTCAAACGACTTATTGTAGGTGTGTCCCTGCACCTCCACAAAGATAAACCACTCTCCAAGCACAGGCTGGTCGGACAGAGGGAAACTCATGTTCACAACCCCTGTAGGACAAAGAAATCTCTTTAACACCTGCACTGCCTGTATGCCATGCATGATTAACCACACACAGTATGTACCACCTTGTATTTACCTGACATAACAATTACAGGGATGCACAGAGAATAGTGAAGCGTCCTTTTTAATGTCTCAAAAACTAGACGAGAAGTCATAGAACTACAATGCATGTCCAATTTTGTAGAAATGTTACTACTTCATTTTAAATGTTTAAAAATTAGGTTTGAATCTACATTGACGCATTTGGATGGTGCAAATATATTGTAGAAGCTGGGACTCACCACAACAGATAGATTTGAGACCTTTCCACTGGACCATCCTGGATCCTCTGGGATCCTAAGAGAGCAAATCATCGTTAAGGCAACACATTTAAGTATTCATCTTCTGCGTGATAGTCATTCATTTGCATGTGATTAAACAGGTCTCACAACCCTTGAACTGAACTTGACCCAGAGACCTGGCTCAGAATACATCTACAGTTTTTTCCTCAGGTGATTCATAGGCTGCACCGATGTGCTTTCTAGTAGCCATAAGTCAAACATGGACTTCCCTCTGCTTCTTAAGCAGCTTGTTATTTGTCCTCCAATCATCCAAAGATCCCATTAGAGACAATAGATGATCAAGGACGGGAAGTTTGAGGCAGGCACAAGAATTATGTGTGGGTTTGTAGGGCAGTGATAAGCACTAAACCAAGAGAAGACTAGGGAAGAGAAGAGGTTCCTTTCATGTTGTTTATCCTCGTGCTGTTCCAAAGAGCACCCTGTTATCTAGGTGAGCTGCCCTGACTTTTGCTCTGTAATCTCCTACCAGGCTGGGAACAAAAAAAAATTGCCACTGTTCCTTGGGTGGTCCTGCTGGCTTCCACTCACCAAAACATATGCCTCAATCTGAAAAGAAAAGAGAGAGAAACAGAAAAGGGATCAAGACAAGGAAAAGACGTTATGACTTCAATGTAAACTGTAAAGCCTGGAGAGGACCCTAAGCTTCTTCCCGATGTTTTTAAACACGCCTTCCTAATGCAACAATCATCCATCTGTGAAGGTGAGTATTTCCCTTTACCCACAGCAGACATTCATAGCTGCAAACATCAATAAACCGTCTGTCTGCACAGTTCCTCAGTATATTAGGAGCCTTTGCTGGCATTCCTAGAGAAACAACTCGAGCTTTGCTCCTGTAAAGAAGTAACTGTACAATTCTCTGCACTCACAGCAGACTAGTTTACTCCCTGTAATTCCAGCAATTAGAGCTGGAAAAGTATGTCCATGCTAAATTTGATGTTGCTCTTTGGCTAGAGTTATAAAAAAATAGAGACAGAAGATTTGAATTACCTTGTCATTCACTGGCCTTAGGTCGGGGGTTACAGTGTAGACGTTGACAAGCACTAAAAGAATAAATAGAAAAAAACATTGTTAAATACAGCAGGTAAGCAACATTTAAATATGCAGACCGTAATGCATATGACAGACCTGTTCTAATTAATAATTCCCTAGCCTTGCAAGAAGCTAATGGGCGAAAACTGAACAGCTGAATCAAGTTGATGCAATTGTAGTCTGAAGTAATTTGATGGATTTATACAGTATGCCTTCATGCTAGTTAAACGTTGCATTAACATGAAAGTTCTCTTCATTTCTGTATAACAACTAAACTACCAGTTGCACAATAAGGGAACCTTTATGTTTGGGTTTGTAGACAGGTTTATCAGTCTGGATGAAGACAGCTGTGCCCTTGCTCTCCAATGTGACGGTGGTAAAGTTGTGGAAGATGTAGCCTCCCTCTGTAAGGTGACGGTTGCCCCACACCTTTAGATGGGCCTGACCTCTTAAACCAGAGGGAACCTGGTCTCACACACCACACACACACACACACACACACACACACACACACACACACACACACACACACACACACACACACACACACACACACACACACACACACACACACACACACACACACACACACACACACACACACACACACACACACACACACACACACACACACACACACACACACACACACACACACACACACACACACACACACACAAAGTAAATTTTAGCACAGAGATGCACAAGTAGATCAAATGAGCAGGATAAGGGTTGAGGCTACTTTAAACAAGTCCCCATAACTAACAGTTTAAGGACGGAACTGAAGTCAAACACAGGAGAAAGATGCCAAGCTATAACACAACACAGTACGCATTACAGTTTTTCAAGAGAATGAAGGCGGAGGTTACAGGGAGGGGAGAGAGACAGAAGGGAAGAATCGAGTTGTGTATACTAGATTGATCTATTCCAGCCTTCGGGGGCGGCGGACCATACATGCACGTCAACAGCTGTTGCATATTATATCGAGGCTGTTACCTTATTCCCAATGAATGAGCAGAGACAGATGTTGCATTACAAATAATGTTAGTGTTGATTTGCATGTTGCCTAAGGAATGCACACACAACGGACAAGAGGGCTCTCACTACTGTGCAGCTGTCACGGTTTAACAGTGCCATGCACTCTTAACATCTCTGGAAAGCGGCACGTATGCACTTTAGTTCAATGCTATGAAAACAACACACAGTCAGACTCACCTTTAGCTTGATGGTGCCTTTATCTGAAATAGAAACAATGAGATAAGTTATAGGGGAATATTTTTATATTCTTATCCCAGCTTTGTAGCTGATATCAACCCTTTATATTATCCATTATTTTTTTTAGCTATGCTAGACTATGGCTGAGCTCACCTGGAGATTTCCAACCTGGTTTAATGAGAAATCCAGCCACAGCCAGTCTCTATGCCACACAGAGGTAGCACCATTTATTAATGTGCTGCCAAACAAATCACACACTGTATACACTAAGTTTCTGGTGGGATGGACCAATCGGATGCCTTCAATCAAAGAAAATGTGTATGAAAGCCATATCTGCTCAGAATAGCATGATGGCAGAGGCCAAGCTTGCTCTCGTTGTTGCTCTTTGAAATATGTTTTGAAAGGTATGTTTGCCTGTGTGATGTCAACATCCTTATGTTACATTAGGGACATTATTACAAGAGAAATGTCTCATATTCCAACTTGTTAGTTCAAGTTTTCCTCCCAAAAATGTTGCATTGTGCCAGGGTAATCTTAGATCAAGGGTCTCACCAAACACTGAGCCATGGCTGTGGGCGACCGCCTGCCCCTTCACCACCAGCTGCACTTGGACGCGCGTTTCTGCTTTTGCATTGAAGATGGTAACGCTCACACTCTCCTCCACGCCTGCTCGAAACACAGAGGGGGCAGCGACCAGATAACCCCTGAGAGGTGGAAAGGGTAGAGGAAGGAGGGGGGGTGGGGAAAGAAAAAGGAAAAAGAAGGAAGAGAGCGAGGGGAGTGAGGAAGAAGTTGAGATTGTAGTAGATGACATAAGAGGACACAGAGGGGGGTGGGGGGAGTAGAAGTGAGTTGGTAGCAGAAGATAAGGAACAAGTCAGAGGTCGTCAGAGAACAAATGAATTCAACATAACTAAAATGCATCACTGCACTGACACACACTTTGCTACACTATTCTGGATTTATTGTGATTTTCATTTTGTTTTGAAAGAAGTCATGCAGGGGAAGCTAAAGAATATTCACATATCACACTTGCTGTTTTCTCACATCATCCCTGACCAGCACACATGTCCACATGAACTTATTCATAACAAAAACCCTCGTACAAACGGGGACATTCCACATGGATTTGTGTGGCAGGATCAGGTTTAATTGCAGTGGTTAGCAGGGACACAGTACCTGTTGGCCAATGAGCTTTCCGCTCGTGTGTTCTCCTTGGGTGGTCTGGCACCTCTGACAGAAGCTTGGCGTCTGTTTCGCAAAACAACGACTGAGACTCTTCACAGTCACTCTTACATTAATTGAGAAAAGGGGGGCCTGTCACTGAGGCCACGGAGCAAAGACTACTTTGGATGCTTATCAATAGTCTGGCAAAAATTTAAATTGAATGTATCAGCTGGTGAAGAGAGGTTTTATCTCTCAGGCAGCAAAGTAAGAATAATGAGTGCAGTTGTTAGCATGATCCTGTAGAATAACACTGGGGGAGTTTGGACCAGCTGGTCCTGGCAGATGGCTGTTCACCAATGAGTCTGGTTCTGCACAAGGTTTCTGCCTGTTAAAAATAGGTTACTCATTTCTATTGTAAAGAGCTTTCTAGTTGGTGGATTGATGCTGGGGATCTTTAGATGGTATAACAAGAGTCTACAGTAAAGCGGCATAAGATTTTTTTGTGATTGGGCAATTGGATGTATTTAATTAATCGATAAGAGAGGAGATACTAATGTGGACATGGGTTGATTTAAAAAAATATATATTAATTGTATCAGTGCTCTATACCTCAGACAATGCAGACCAAAATATCTGTGTGGTTGTTTAAGTGCCTGTCTGGTCATTCCAACTCTTAGTTTTTGGCGCAAAAGGCCTGCTCACCCCCTGCAAACCTAACCGAAGATCACACAAATTAGAATTGAGCAAAGCCTTGAGCACAAACCCAATTGCATGCCTGAGAGAAGGATCAGGTGGTTGGCATTACGGCACTACAGACCTTCAGCCGGAGGCAATTGCAGTTCTTGAGAGAGAGAAAGTCATGAGAAAATCCCCTGGAAAATAAGGCTTGGGCAAAAGGAAGATAATACGAGGAAATTGACTTTGTACGTTTGATCTACAGTGAGTTTAACCAGCTTTTGGATGAGCATGGATCAGGTGGTGGAGACCATGCTTATTTCAGTCACATGGCTTGATGTTCTCAAGTTCTTATTGTTTTTTTAAGCTAAATTTGCCCTCAGCTAAGAGCCGACCAGAGCCTGAGAAAGATTTGTGTTCTGTTTTGTCAATTCTTTTTAGTTCAGTCACATGGGTTTATGCTCTTTGCCCAAATTTCACCCTCTGCTTAGCTGTTTAACACTCGACAAAAAAAAATCGAACAATCTGTCTGTTGATTAAGACTAGGTTTGTCAGTGATTCATCCCTCCTTGAAGCATTGTTTACATCTCTTTTCTATTATCAAAAAAATCTCAGGACAGGATTAAGCTTCCAAGCAGCTGACAGTAGCCTGAGTGATGGGACCAAAGAGCCAAAAGTGAATTCACCTCTTTTGTCTCTGGGTGTGGAGGGATAAACAAAATGAGAAAGCTTGCTGCCATACACATACATTACCTTAAATATATATTATCATCTTAATTGGCATGAAAAAGCTCCAAAAGCTGCATATAATCCAGCCCATGGCCTAAAACTATCAAAATACCACTTTTAGTGCTCTCCGATCTAATGACCCAGAAGCCCTGAAAAGAACATGAATGAAAAATATATGTTACAATGTCATTGTATGTATATGTAATGAGATTAAATCCTACAAACATCCATGACCAAGATGCTTGCTGCAGATATTCAGTAAAAGGGATAAAAGTGCTTCTTACGCTGAATAATCAATATGTTGATACTGAAACTTTGTGGCTTAATAACTGCTTCGTCAATTATAAGGTTCGTTTAAGAGTATCGGAAATGCTTGTTGTAGGTTTAAGGCACCATACAACCCTTTAAAGAAAACGCATGCAAACACGGGCTATACTTACTGTCTTTCTTGTGCAAAAGTTCTGCTCACGTTGCAAATGAACAAAATCCATGAAAGACTCAAAGCTGTCAAAGACAATCGCAACATTTTGGCCTCAGTAGCCAAGATAATGCTGAATATTGACTCTCCACTCTGAAGGAGGTTGGATCTTCAAACTCAGTAAAAAAGTTAAATGAAACTCTAACAGTCTGTGTCTACCACTCACTAACTCTATCTATCCATTGCAATTGGTTGGTGTGGAAGGTGTGCAGAGCTTCGTCCGGAACCCAACATCAACTTTTTGTAGACATCCCACTTCGCCAAATCCAGTTCCAAGCAAATCGTGTTTTCCCTCTTAGAGCCTTGAGTACACGGACAGTCCTCTCCCATGTGCCTTCACCCGCCCCGGTTCCGTTCTCTCATATTTCAGCATTACAAATTGTAAGCGTTCTCCCACAGCAGCGAGCAAAAAATGTCTCAGACAAACACAGTGTTTGACAAGTAGAAATCCGTGTAACTCGTGCTTCCTCGATTGTTCCTTGGGATCTTTTTCGAGCCTGCGGATCTCCTTTTCCGCTCCTGCAACAGCGAATCAGGAGGCGATCGGCGTCAGGCTACCGATTCATTCACGTCAATACCTCCTCTCACTTCTGTGCAGCGAGAGCATGACTAACCCCCAGTGTCTTGCTGAAACCACCATAAATTACCTGCAGTTCATAGACTTTGGTTCAGTTTACATCTCAAAACGTCAACATGTTGCAAACTGATCGTTTTTGCACGGGACAACATCACACGATCACCAACATGGTGAAACACGCTTCAAGAGGAATAGGAAACAATCACTTTTAAGTAGGATGATCTAAATACATGTCTATTATTTTTAGTTCTCGCTGGAGTGCGTTGACGAGATATTAAAGATATCTGCTGCCCTCGTGTGGTGAATGGGCTTAACCGCAACACAATCCTTCAAAGTTAAAGGTGCACTACGGAGTTTTGATAGAGAAATTTGAAAGTTGGAGAAATTTACAGATTTTGTGGAATATGTTTTATAACTCTATACACAAACTGTCCTCAGATGAAAACGTGGTCCCTGGAACATTGCTTAAAGATAAAATGTTGAGCTGCAAGTTATGGTGGAGGGCCCGCAACAGTGAAACAGTAACTCTTCTGGTGGCTTTTAAGCTCCACTGTTCCAGGGACCCATTATTTCCTTTGAATACAGTTTGTGCATTTAGTTTTGAAAATATAGCACAGAATTGTTTCCCTTCTCTAACTTTCAAATTTCACTGCCAAATAAACGTAGTGCAACGTTAAGATATTTAAAAAAAAAAAAGCTTTTTCTTTATAAAAGAAATGTCATTGAAATGCCTGCGGTACTGTATTAATTAGCATGAATTAATTGTTGCACAGGATAATGTTTAATATATTTTACAAAAACAAGGCATTGCATAAATAAAACATTTCAACATTATTAAAATAACTAGTTACAATATCAAGTTTTTTTCACATCTCAAGAGTATTTCAGGCACAAAGGAAGGAACTTTATTATCTGTCCAGCCTCTCTCAGGTAGAGTGTGTCACTTTGACACTTCACTGAGGTTTCATGGTCTAAGACACTTTGATCAACAACAGCACCAACACTAACGTTGTGTATAATCTTACACTGTGGTTGTATAATCCAAAGCATTCCATTGGCTAAACACTGGCATTGGGGTGAGTAGAGTAGAAAGCTGCACTGCTGAAGTTTCTTTAAGCAGGATCTCTCTGTGTCGTAAAAGGAACAAATTGCTTCCAATATAAATAAAGTGCACGTCTGTTACTGCTTTACCCTTGTATTTGCCTTAAGAGCAACCATGTATGATCCTCCCAATGGTGAGGTCACTTTGTTTCTCAGCCACTATGTTGTGATACAGTTTGCAATGCAGTTTTCCTTGTTCAGGCTCAGTGAAAGTAGCCTTGGAGAAAACCACATGGTTGTCCTGGTTGACCTCCACTCCATACACCTGACAGAGTTGGTTTGTAAGTGATGTTTCTAGTGACAAGAGTTGAGCCATTCTATCAAGAGGAAAGCGACAGTTGCGGCTGCTGTGTCCGTGGCTGTATATAAGAAGTAGATCTCTACGACAGGTCACCAGATGACGGTGCAGAGCACAGCTCTGCAGGAAGTTCAACCTCTGAGACAATCGCAGCAAACGTACAGGGTTTCGCTCCAAGAAAGCTTGGTTGATGGAAAGAGCAAGTGAAATGGCACGAGAGCTGCGCAGCCGCTCAGGGAGCTCCATGATGTGTTGTGCAACACGAGCTGAACCTGCGGAGATGAGGAAGAAGACATTTTATTAATTTTGTTGCAATAAACCTTTGTTTCCCTAACTAGTTAACATATTTTAAGATTTTCTTTTATTGATTGTCTTTGATTGTGATAGTTACAAAATGTCTTCATTCACATTAAACAGTTTAGCAGCCACATGGCCCCATCATAGCAGTGCTGCATCCATGCGCGATCTAACCAAAAGATGTGGCAACAATCTTTTTGTAGTTCTAGGGAACAGCTAGCCTGTGAAAAGGATCTGTAGATAATCATATTGATAACATGAGATCCTTAAAAACCTTTCACTGAGGTTTCATGATCTATCTTTGTGTTGTGAAAAAACAGTAACAAAACTCTTGTGCCTGTTTCAGATCACAGTCTTTACTAAATATTAATGAAGTTTGTTAAGAAATGGTTACATCCTTTAATAATTGGGGTCGTTATCAAAATTAAAAAAATTAAAATTGTAAAGATTTCGCTGCGGTAGCTGCTACTGGCCTGATGTTTCTGTGGGCTACTCAAGCATGTGAGCTTCAGAAAGATAGCTGTCATGCACAGACACATGTACACAGACAGTCTTTCCCTGGTAGTTTTTGGGGAATGACTTCTCGAAAGTCAAAATTCTGATATTCATTTATATGATGCCTCGACTTGGATGCAAATACACCAAAGCAAAATCTCAAGTATTAACCAACCCAAGTTGTACAGTAGACCAAGAGCCTGGAACTCCTCCTGGTTGGGGTTCAGCCCTGTTCCAGTTTTGTAGCAATCCAACAGCCAGCTCAGATTCTCCTGTAGGTGCATGTCATTAATGCGTGGGTCATAGAGTCGGAGCGGCTCACCACAGAGCTGGTAAGAGGAGTAAATAAGAAAACGCACTGTCCGCTCTAAGATGGCCACACAGTCCACCCCCGAAACCCTCTGGATGATCATATCCTGCTTTACACCACGAAGCCGATCAAAGACAAAGCTATACACCTAGAAGCAAAAAAAAAACAAAAACATGTTGATTACAAAGTGCACAGTACCTTGAGAAAAGTTTAGGTTTTAAGTATGCATGATCGCATCTTTAGTACAACAGTCCAAAACTAAAAATACTTTAAGCTGAATAGTTACACTTTCCATATCATTTCATTGTAGTTTGGTCATTTTGGTTCTTTAAAAAATAGTTTTATTTTCTGGACATGTTGTAAGATGATGTTTTGTAAAATAGTTTCCTGTGTGGGTATATACAGCAAATAGGAAATACAGGAGATATAACAAAACTCAAATGATGCTGAACTGTTTTTAAGGGTGCATAGATAAAAAACACAATTCTAACTGAATAATTCATTAACACATTAGTTACAGTTTGTCTGAACCAAACTCTTTATTATTAATGGGGTTTTTAAATCACTGACTAGGAAAAATATGTAAATACTACTAGCCTCAGTCCAAGGGTGCAGGTCTGTGGATGCAGCAATATCATCAATTAGGTAACAAACAGCTTTCAGCAACACAGCAGGTGGACGGAGATGAGTGGGGTTAGTTGAGTCTTTCCCAGCTGCTGGTCTGGAATATTCTTTCACAGCACGCAAAGGGTCTCCCTTGGGCAATCTATCTCTTTCTGTGCCTGCCAACATCTCAAAACGATGAAGGCGGTTCTGTGCCTCGCGGTCTCGCAACTCCCGAGCGGGGCACATGGTCTGACATGTTCCCCTTGGCACGGTTTCTTTCCCCTGCTGCTCTCGACTCTCCTCAACCTCTCTCACCTGTGCTTTTCCTTGACCTTGCCATTGCTCTTCGTTCCTCTGTCTCCATCCTCCTTCTGATTGCGCACCCCTCCTCTGAGAGTGATAGCTGACGGGGAAACAGGATGGTTATTAAATGAAAATGCAGTCTGATAAGAAATTGGATAAAAGCAAGCATTATCGCCAAGTGCATCTCGTCCACCTGAAAAACTGAACAACAAAAAAATACCAGCTCTTACATAAGTCTGCTTGTTACAACTGACTTGGTATGGTTTCCTTTAAATTCTATGATGTTTGAATGCATGGTACTAAAATACTACAGGTTAAAGTTAACTACATTTTGATGATTTCAACTTAAGTTTACTTAATTCTAGGACGTATTCTTGGATAACAGAGCATCTGACATAGAAACTCGTTCAATGTTGGCTTTGTTTATGGATGTCATGATTTAATGTTGGCTTTGTTTATGGATGTCATGATTTAATGTTGGCTTTGTTTATGGATGTCATGATTTAATGTTGGCTTTGTTTAAGGACGTCATGATTTAATGTTGGCTTTGTTTAAGGACGTCATGATTTAATGTTGACTTTGTTTAAGGACGTCATGATTTAATGTTGACTTTGTTTATGGATGTCATGATTTAATGTTGGCTTTGTTTATGGATGTCATGATTTAATGTTGGCTTTGTTTAAGGACGTCATGATTTAATGTTGACTTTGTATATGGATGTCATGATTTAATGTTGACTTTGTTTATGGACGTCATGATTTAATGTTGGCTTTGTTTATGGACGTCATGATTTAATGTTGGCTTTGTTTAAGGATGTCATGATTTAATGTTGACTTTGTTTATGGACGTCATGATTTAATGTTGGCTTTGTTTATGGATGTCATGATTTAATGTTGGCTTTGTTTAAGGATGTCATGATTTAATGTTGGCTTTGTTTAAGGATGTCATGATTTAATGTTGACTTTGTTTATGGACGTCATGATTTAATGTTGGCTTTGTTTATGGATGTCATGATTTAATGTTGGCTTTGTTTAAGGATGTCATGATTTAATGTTGGCTTTGTTTATGGATGTCATGATTTAATGTTGACTTTGTTTATGGACGTCATGATTTAATGTTGGCTTTGTTTATGGATGTCATGCTAACTGTATCTTGGCTGCACTTGTTAAAAATGAAGCCTCGAAGTAAAGAAAGGCAACATTTCTACAGTTGTTAGCTTTGTACATAAATAACAAAGTATTAGCTGTGAGTAGCTATAAGTAACAGTGGCTACAACGAGGTTTTTGTCTTTCACTTGTCCATCGAGTTAGCTAGCATGTGCAGTTAGCAACAACAGCGATAACTAGCAGAGAGCGTTTCTACTCAGCGATAACAAAGCTTTAAACAAAGTTAACACCTTGCTTTGGGTGATAGTCTCAACGTAATGCTAAACATACACATTTTAAGACAAATGCACTCACATGCGACGAGGAGCTCTCCTGCGGTTCATTGAACTTTCAAACAGACAATGGTGGGCACTTTCGGTGACAGCCAATAGAAATGTGTCACTCATGTTTTGATGTGACGTCACATCCGGAATGCCAAAGCCACACTCGATAATTTGTTATCCACTGAAAAGCAGGACTTCAGGATAAATTGTGCGTAACTTATTTCAAATTTATTTAACTTGTATAAAACTCTCACCCACTAGTAGGACTTTTAGGACTCACCTTAAAACATATTTCTACTCAATTTCCTTCCATTTTCAATAACCCGTCAAGCTCAGGGATCCATAGCTCTGTAAGTTTTGTGTTACACTGTACTAAATTGTTACCTGTTTTATCATTTAGATTGTAGTTGTTCTTGTCTGTGTCTTTCCTCTATCTGCACTGTTCAGCACTTTGGATCAACTGTGTTGTGAGTAAAGTCCTATATAAATAAAGTTGAGTTGAGTTTTTATTATCAACCGGACAGGATTCTTTTTCAATACAAATGCATATTTTTATTGTTTCTTCTTTTTCCAAAGAAATCAGACATTAGACTATACATTAAAACACATACATTAAAATGTTACAAGTATAAAAAGTGCATGTACTGTGTATTTCATGCTGTGTGGTATCCTTCACTGTTTCAGACAGTAGAGCTCCTGAGCTCTTGCAGCTCCTAGTTGTTCTTCCTCTGAGGCCTGCTGGACCTGGATTGTATGGCGGCAGACCAATGATGACATCTCAAGCAACTCCGAACATGCTCTAAAAAAAAAATAGAAAAAGGAGCGTATGAACAAAAAAACATAAAAAAGTCAATTAAAAGCAGACAGTGTATTCAAGGCATTCAAAAGTCAAGTTCTCCATATACAGTATGTGCATACCCTGATAGCTGCTGACTGATGTCCTTTGATGTCATTTTCATGTCCCTAAGGCACTCTAGAGAAGTGCTGTTGTCATTGTGATCTCCATCTGTGCACTGCACCAGCAACTTCTCACATTCCTTTAGGCAGGTTTCAGATTTCTCTAACATAGGTGAAAACACAGGGATAAGATTATCATATGTAATACATTTAATAAAGTATTTATCAAGGCATACATAAGTTACATTGTATATAATCCTTATAGGATTGAATTTACTTTCAATTGGCTTGTGACATACCATCAACATCCAAAACACCATTGTTTAAAATGCAATATCCTGTGAAAAACTTGAACACCAAATTTGTAGTAATAACAGTAACATTATACAGCGCGCCAATATCTGCCAAGGCAAGATTATTTTATTATAATGTAGATTACTGTATTTGTTTTGTCAGTGCCTGTCTCACTCATTTGAAGTGCTATGGTCTGTTGGAGAAAGACAGCATTAGATAAAACCATAAACCTATTACAATGAGAAGCAAGAATCTGATAAATACATTTGCACACAGTACTAATGGTGCAGTTTTTGTTTTCAGTGATTAATTGAGTGCAGACAGCATATTGGAAACATATCAGTGTGGGTTTAGGGCCATGCACAGTATAGACAGCTTTAGTTTAAGTGTCACAGGACTTTCTCCTTGCTGCTGACAAAGGAGAACGTTCGGTTGTAGTCCTGCTACACTGCAGATCACACCTACTTACCACCTGCCTTCACCAAATACCCCAAGCAACATTATTGGAAATTTTGGACCCTTTTCACAAAACATCTAGCCAACTACAAGCAAACAATGTGTTGTTTTTGATTCTGAACTTTCCTTTGATAATCAGGTAAAGAAAGTTGTTCAGACGTATTTTTGCTTGCTCAAGTTAATTTCTAAAATAAAATAATTTCATGATTTACACAAGGTGGTTCCTGAATTTGTTTTTGTCGCATTGAGACTTTTTAAACGTCCTCCATACTGGTACTCAAGAACCACATAACCCCAATCCTGACCTCTTTGCATTGATTTAAAAAAATGTAGTACTAACTTTGAAAGCACGCCGTGACCAAGCCAATAGATCTATATTGTTGACTTTCGAACCCCCTATGAGACTGGGTGCTTTCTGAAATAGGGGTTTGCTGGTTGTACCCAGGGCCTATTTTAAGACTAAGGGTTGTTGATTTGTTGCAGTCCTGGCTCCCAAACTATGGACCGAGCTAGCTGCTGAAATCCAGTTTGCAAAACTCTTTGATTTCTCTACTTCTTAATGTCTTCTTGAAACATTCTTCTATAAAACTTTTATTTTCTGTGAAAACATTTGTTAATGCTGTTTGTGAAGCACTTTGTGACTTCGCAAAAACAAGTGCTATATACCTAAAAGCTATTACTATTGCTAACAAATCAAAGACGGTACTCTGTGAAATGTAATAACTGTAAAAACAACCTAGAAATTCCTTTCTGTCGTCGTCAATGTAGAAATTCTTGACAGGCAGCTCATGTCGGGTGGTGTCAACTGCCCGGGCGAAAGTGTTGTAATCTGTTGTGAACTGCTTGGCAGCTTCTGCTACAGGAGTCAGCGCAGCAATCTGTTTAAAACATGATAATATTAGCAGAATGAGAATGGTGTACTCATATAATCTCTCACATGTACACTGAGTGAGTATTTTACTTTAATATTGAAAATATGATTTTAAAAAACCTTTAAGAAAGCTTTGAACCATATTTCAAAACTCATTCGTTCTTTAGTAGTCAACATAGCATAGTGTTGAATGTTAAATTAAAGAAGTGGCTCTCTGACCTGCATATCCAGCAGCTCATTTATGAGCCTCTTCTTTTCCATGAGGAGGTACTGCTTCTTCTTGCTGTGAACCTCCTTATGTAAGGCCTCTAGTTCCTCCATCTCCTGCAGAATCCTTGCCTCTGCCTCCACTTTTAGCTTCGCAGTACTGTTCTCCATCTTAAGGAAAGAACTTATGTTAAATCATTCACATAATAAGACTATGACAAGATGTTTATTCCCCAAAAAATGACAGTGGATAAGTCTCCATACACAATGAGAGGATAGTATTACACTAAAAATTAAACCATAATTGGTTAGAGCACATACAATGAAAGCAGTTCCCTGCCTAGCAGATAAATTAAACTAAAATGTTTGACTAACTCACCTTAGCTGTCAGGTAGGCCAGTAAAAATGTTTGCATCTCAATGAGTCTCTTTTCATTCTCTGGATTTCTCTCGGGTTCAACTGCACCTTCAATAACTGTTTTCTCTTGCAGAGAAAGATTGAAGAAAAAGGGTTACAGAAAAGAATACTGGTACTTCCATTTGTAAATAACAAAGCATGTGAGGTTGTTGAGTCGGTTTACCTTTAATGACAGACATGTCAAAATCTGGTCGGAAGCATGATCCTTCTGCGAATGTGGACTGCAGAACACTTTTCACCAGCAGCGATGGCTCAGCTTAACGTGACATCATTGATGTAAGAAGGACATCATTAACATTTGCTAAACTCTCATTTAGATCATTTACTTGGCTTAACAAGAAGCCTGTATACCAGAAACTAAAGACCCTTTTTAATCAGTGAAAGTTCTTAGAAGTTAACATAATTGCTGCAAGGGCACTTCACAGGTACCTGACACACGATTCATTTATATTTAATCAATAAAATCAAGAACTGTAATCACTAATCATAGACAATTGTGTGACTTGATTTTCACAATAATGTTCATAGGAAGAACCTACTTGCTAGAGCATGTGGGGCCATTGAGCGTCTTGGTGGAGTGCCCGACCTTGGTTTGACACCAGTGGGTTTAGGTGAAACAGGCCTCGGTGGCACAGCCATTGACTCGTTGGTTAGTGAATTACTCTGTCAACAGGAACAGTGGTACACAAAGTGAGCTGATGTGTATTATCAAACGTGTGACTATTTAAAAAACAAACAGAAAAAGAGTGAGGCAATGGAAGAGCTTAGACGGATGCTATTGATGATTTAAGACTCATGTAACATGAATGCTAAATGGAAAAAAAACAATAACCTAAAAAATATAATTACCTTGGAAAGAGATGACTTCTCAGCGGCCTGCATATATCGAGACTTGACAACAGTCCCACTTGCTAAAGATGAATGAAAGGTTGTAAGAGAAATAGATATAAGAAGAACTGATGAAGCTTACACACTTATCATTTTGCAAATCCTATTTAATCAATGCTCTGGAGGCATAGCCGTCAGTCCGCCATTTGGAGGGGAGAGCAACCTTAACTTCCACATTTACTCCAATAATGAACAACCCTTCAACAACAAAAACTTTACCACACTTCTTAATTTCTTACAAATAAACAAGATATTACATCAATAAGAGTTCAACCCTTATGGATCACTCTGAGGTATCTGTAATTGTAGAAATGCTGTTTTAACAACCTGAGCTCACTCTACAATGAAATATAGAATACACATAGAACACACATACGTCCAAGGCACAGGCATTCTTTTAATCCCTCACTTTCCTCTCTGTGTCTTTAACACAGAAAATGGTTAACCCCCTGTTTATGGTGTTAATGGTCATGTCGTAATCTGCAGAAATATTGGTCGGAAATACTTCACGAATGGGAATAATATTTCAAACAAATTCAGAGCTGGATCCTATATCTCTTCTTCTAGGACTCCCGAGTAGCAATATAACCATTGTAGCTGTTTAAATGTCATGTAACAATTTCACCTTTGCTGCAAGAAAAAAAGATATATTCTTACAATGTATTAGTAATGAAGGCCCTTTTGTTAAAGGACGGCATAGTGTCATATTTGAACTGGATCCCTTGGAATAACCAAAAGTATTTTTCCCATGCAAAAACACGAGACATAACGGATGTTTTACATGTTTTATTATGTTTTTAAAGTCTGGAAACCTTATCTGAATTATCTCGAGGCTAATCTCTCTGCAGTTGTCTTATAAGGAGTCCTCTGAGTCTGAATGTAAACCTAAGATCAACCTGTAACGTAAACAATCTCCCTTCACCTCCTGTGAAATGGAGTGGATCTTCAGCTGTTGTTTTTCTTAGTTTGGTCATGTTACTGTGGATTATAAAGCCACATGTGTTTTATTGTTTATCTTTATTTAAATAAGAACATTTTGAAAAAAAATAAGAGATAAAGGAACACTACATTTGAAACACCAACTTAAGCAAAACGATGCCAGTCAGGACTGATAATTTTGTTATAACTTTCCTGCAAAGGCTTATTTTATATTAAATACTATGAAGCCTGTAGGAGGATAACACAAAGTAGTGCAAAGTATGAGTTTAGAAATATTGAGTGGAAATTCGCTGAGTAATATAGTAATTGTACTGATGAGAATTGAGCATGCGCCAATTAGTGACAAAACAACAAATTTAACAAGTTTCTTCCCATTTCCACTGTTGTTGGGTTTGGCAGCAGCGGTCACAGATTTTGAGCTGAAATAAACAAAGTCTGCCGTCAAATTCAAGAATGAATGAAAGCTAAGCTACCTGTACCACTTTCCTTCAATTTAGGGGAACATAAACACGCCTTATTTTACTCGTTTTTACACCCTGCTTATGAGCCACATGAATAGTCTGGCAGTGAAATCAAGTTCGTTAATGCTAAACAAAGACTGTCACGCTATGTTTTCTAAAAATAAAAGTTAGTCAAAGTTAACCTAAATAGATAAATTGCCCCAAAAATTGCGAAATAAGTTAAACTTAATGACCACAGGAGGGGAAAAGTGCCGAAGGTTTTACCTTTTAGAGTCGGTAGAGGGATTTTTAAAACCACTTGGCACAGTTGATGTTCTTCTCGACGCCATAATGTTTTGAAGAAAACCGCCTGTGTGGCATAGTTTATAATCCGGTAGAAACATGGAGTCATACTTTGGTTCCGCTGATCTTCTTCGTACATTTATTTCGGATTGCACAGAAATGAAAGTGTTTGCTGACATCTACTGTAGAGGAGGGTTTGGGGGGCTCATAGTAATTGTTCTTGATTATATTTTAAAGATGTGTAATGCTGCCACCTGCAACTCTTGAAAACAGCAACATACACCTTAAAACGAAAAGGTCGTAAATATATATTACAATATAAACAACAGTTTATTTTGTCTCCAAAGGAACCACATAAATCAGCTACATTTATTTTAAAGGTCCATCAATGTCCTATTTCGTTCCAGTAAGTGTTAAACCTGCAGGTAGTACGGCAATGTTTCATTTACAAACGCAAAATATGAAATTATATCTAAATATACCTAATACTGAGTTTTTAATAACATGTGTGTTTTATGGGCAAGGGTTGGTGATATTTCTAATAATAGTCTATCCAAAGGTATTATTGATCTCATTAGGCTACATCAAAAATGAGTGTGACAGCTCCAACCACAGTGAATAAGGCAAATCGTCTACTTTTTATTTCTGTTTCTTTCTTTTTTTTTCAGATAAATAGCTGAAAGCCCTTCATTTACAAAAAAAGAGGTTGTCACAGCAATGCCCTAAACCTGAAATATTTGATCTAACATAGCAACTCACTATTACACTGTAGATGATCCGATTCCAGATATGTAAGAATCAGGTCTTTGTGTCCTGATTTAAGGTAAAATGAGAGAGATATTTCAACAGCTTTGCTATCCAAAATGTTTTGACAAGCTCTTTTTTTTCAAAGTTGTCTCTCCTTGCTTTAAGGAAGGCATGATCTGCTTTTCACTGAATTCACGTCAAAAGCTACAGTGTTATAAGTAGACCTAACCACTAGATGGGTGTAAGGGTCTGCATCATTCACTGCCAGTGTACAAGCACACTCACAGACAGTCCTTAACAGTTTAAATACAAATGATTTAAAAGTTTGTGTCTCTGACATGTCTCTACTGGGGATAAAATTGATAAACACCTCTGTAAGTTTTCTTTTTTTTTTGTCTGCTAAATGTGCCGATATCAGTTGTATTGGCTCCAACCAGCCAGGATGTAGGAGGTTATGTCTATTTTTTTGCTTTGTTTTTCTTGCTGTCTTGAGTCATTGAGGATTGGTTCCTCTCATGTCCATTAACCTGCATATACGTCCTCATACCATGAGTATTGGTATCTGCTAAGGAAGTTCTTACACCTGCAGTTGAGACGCTACTTGTGTGCATGAGTCTTAAAGAACATAATAGGTGCTGATCCCACCTGTCTGAGCTGGACTTGGGCGACAGAGGAGACAATGGGGAGAGACCGGGTGTGGAACTGGGAGGTAAACACTGGTCTGCAGCTTTGGTCCTCAGCCATTTCTACAGCAGGGATGGATAAACAACTGGGGGTTGAGGCATAAACAATACCTTTTACAAGTTGGATGGGAATCAAAATTAAAAGAAAAAAATACATTTCTGCTTTTCTGGGTTTTATATTGGCTTTAATTTGGATTTGACTAATTTATCCTAGGTTCTTATATATTTTATATAATTTGTAAACAGTTAGTGCATAAGATGGACAACATCCAGGTAGTTATATGATGACCTTTCTGCTTTAATAAAATTTCTAGGAAAAGGTTGAACATTTTGGCACTCAAACAAATCTCTCACAAATACATGCCTGTTTTTGTACAGGTATGTGTGTGTGTGCCAAACGTGATGTGTGTGCATATTATCAGTCCTTGTAAAGGCCGGGTCTTATCATTGCTCTCCTCTCTCCCTCCCAGTGTAATAAAGCCTTGAGGCTGGCTGCTGTGTGTCCGAAGCTGGCTGTCCATCTCTCAGCACCAAGCAATGCACGAACCAAAAGCTGCTTTGAGGTGGACAACAAGTGAAGTTGATGATGGCGATATGAGCAGTATGGACTATTTTGGATTTCATCAGTAATCCTTGTGATGAAATAACACAAATGATTTTTTGGTAAGATGCTTTTTCTTTTCTTCTTCTCTGGCATAAATGAGAAAATTCAGTCCAATGGAGAGGAACAGATGTGAAATTTTGAAAAGTGCATGTTGAAAGACAGCACAATAAGGACACATGAAGTCACTGAATGAAAGTCCTTGTCTCTTGTTTAAGCCCACCTCATTTGCACTTCTCTCTGCTCCGAAACTCTGACGTCAGATTTCATTTGTGTCACTGTGACCTCACTGATACTCTAAAGCAGGCCAATAGAAATGCAAGATAAAAAATGCTGTAATTCATGCTCTGAATGAAAGACAAGTTGTCGTCAGCTCTTCTAACACATATGTGCACGCATGATAACCCACACACAGACAACCCAACCATGCAGCCGACACGCCTGCCCTTCTTCCCCTTGTGGTAAGCTGTTACTCATCACAGCCCAGTCTGCCAGTCTGGTCCACATAGTCCTTACAGGAATGCCTCAAATACACAGTGCCTCATACGGTACAGGAATGCCTCAAATACACAGTGCCTCATACAGTAAAGCCAACAGGCACAAATTGAAGCGTTTAGTTATATCTGAACTAAATCACACTGCTCTATATCTTATAATAGTGCTTCAAGAAGGGATTCAACAGAGTTGTAATCCTTGGTGAACTGAACATTTGCTGAATCAGCTACTGTTTTCCTTTTTGTTTTGATCTTACATGGAAAAAGCCACATTTTTCTGATTAAGGCCATTTCCTTTCACCAGAGACACAACTTATTTTCTTCTTACTGGCTATACCTCCGCTCTCCAGAGCAGACGGGTGTATGAGTTCCACTGTTTGCTCTTGTCTTTGAGGCCTTTGTTACAGGGATGGCATAAACAGTCAGACAGTGGCTCCTAGTATTAAGTGGCTAAGCTTCTCTTTGTTGGCTGACCATGGTGAAGCTGTGTTTACCTCTTAACTTTACAATATCTAGCAATTCCGCCGGTCATTTTGTGCCAAATCCAATTATATATAGCCAAGTCATAACAATGGTAACAGAAGCTATATACAAACACATCCGTTACCAACATGTAAACAACATGGTCACTAATGTAATTTGCAAAAACAGAAGCGGTTGTGTATTCATGAGGAGTGTTTGTTAGAATAAAATCTATTAGAGATGATTTTTCTGGACATTTAAGATTGGGTCTAGTGGGGCTATCGACAATTTGAAAGAGGTTTAGCGAGTCACAGTAAGCTTGATGATTTTAAAGCTTACTGTGACTCGCTAAACCTGTTATTGCCTC
Source organism: Labrus bergylta (assembly GCF_963930695.1). Classification (NCBI taxonomy): domain Eukaryota; kingdom Metazoa; phylum Chordata; class Actinopteri; order Labriformes; family Labridae; genus Labrus; species Labrus bergylta. Next base: position 20,998,906 of record NC_089200.1, on the reverse strand, counting down.
AGTGAGAAATACAAAAATCCCCAAAACCAAGCCACGCATCATTATAAAGCGTGACATGAAACATTTTAATGAACAAGGGTTTTTTCATGACTTGTTTAATTTTGACTGGCAGAAAATGCATCATATTCCTGATGTTGAAAGTGCATGGAAATTCTTTTATGATGGTTTCACAAAAATTGTGGACAAGCATGTTCCCCTCAGAAAGTACAGAGTTAAAGGTCGAACTAATGTATGGTTCACTCCAGAGTTATCTAGCTCACTTAATGAGCGAAATATAGCATGGGCAAAAGCCAGGAGATCAGGTCTGGATTCGGACTGGCTGCTTTGCAGGCAGATGCGCAATGCTCTCACAGTTGCAATTAGGAAAGCCAAAGCTGATCATTTCCCCACAGAAACCTCAAGCAACCTAAACAATCCCTTGAAATTCTGGAAGACAATTAAATCCCTGGCTGGAAATAAAAATGGAATTGAGCTTCCTCCATGCATCGTTAAGGACTCACTTGAAGTCACCGATAAGTCCAAAATGCTTGGTGTCTTTAATGAACATTTTATAGCCTCTGGCTCCTTGTTTGACTCTTTTAGCAATAGGCATATAAATTCCCCTACTGTTTTTTCTGACTGTCATGTTACAGGTAGTCAATCCTTCAGTTTTCAAGTCATTACAGTCTCAGAAGTGCTCAAAGCCCTCAAACTCCTCGACACAAAGAAATCTGCAGGTCCTGACAACTTAGAACCTTACTTTTTAAAGCTGGAAACTGATTTTATCGCACCACCTTTGACACATCTTTTTAATCTCTCCCTGGACACAAACGAAATTCGTCTTATATGGAAATCTGCATTTGTTCTTCCCTTGTTGAAAGGCGGGGACCCTACAGTCTTAAATAATTATAGACCCATCTCCAAATTGTCGGTCCCGGTTAAGGTTCTGGAGTCTATTGTGACTGAACAACTGAAATATTTCCTACTATTAAACAATATCTTATCTGACTTTCAGTCAGGTTTTAGGAAAAAACACAGCACAACTACAACGGCCTTAAAAGTGGTCAATGATTTTATAGAATCTTTAGACAACAAACACCACTGTGCAGCGCTTTTTATTGATTTATCAAAGGCTTTTGATACTGTGGATCATGCAATACTAAAGCAAAATAACTCAAGTTAAAATTAGGATTTTATTTTAGAAATAAGTCTTGCTTTTTATTTAAGGCCAAAAAAAACACTTGTTGCTGCCACTTTTATGTCAGTGCTAGACTACGGCGATGCTATTTACATGCACGCATCCTCGCAAAGCCTACATGTGCTGGATACTGTCTACCATGGGGCACTAAGGTTTATCACCAATCTAAAAGCCCTTACTCACCACTGCTCCTTGTATGCACGTAGACTAAATCACTGGCATATTTTTATTTATAAGAGTATTCTCGGTCTTCTTCCATCCTACCTACAGAGCTACATACTTCAAAAAAGTAATGGAAGTTACCATCTTCGCTCGCAGGATTTATACCTTCTAACCATCCCTAAAGCCTGTACCGAATTAGGAAAAAGGGCGTTCAAGTATTCTGCTCCCTCTTCTTGGAATCGGTTGCAAGATACTTTAAATCTTCAGGAGCAAGGTTTACTTGAATGTTTTTAAAGGTCGTCTTAATGATCTGGAGGCAGAAATATCTGACAGTAGATGTTTTAGCTAACTCGTATTGCCCTTTTTTGATCGCTTTGTTGCTGTTGACTTATGACAGATTCTGATGAATGGTTCTTTTTGTGATTCCTGTATTTATGTTCATTGTTGTTAAGTGTTTTATGTCTGAAACCCTGTAATTGTGCTGTTGCCTGTCTTGGCCAGGATGCTCTTGTAAAAGAGACTTTTTCTGGTTAAATAAAGGTTAAATAAAAAAATAAAAAAACAACACTTGCAATTAGCTCAGTAAGAAGATCTTGTGGCTGAGACTAAGGAGAAAAGATAGATATCTGTTAAACATGACAGCAAGGAGACAGTTGACACGACTTAGCATAATGATTGGAAACATGGGTAAAACAGCATCCCAGCTCTGTGTGAAGGAAAATATTATTTGTTAAATGTGTGACATCTAGAGGTGCTTAATCCTTTGGATAGAGCCATGGTAGAGGTGTACCCTGTTTCCAAACATAATGCTAAACTAAGCTAAATGTCTCTTTGCTACAGCTAGCTTGGCTCAAGCTGCATCTAATGTGTTAAGTTAAGGAGATTTAAAGGAACTTAAGTTACTGTATTTTTCTAAATGACAATTAAAAGAAGAGTAAGACATTTTGTGAAGTAGGTTTCTTCCTGTTGTGCGGAGAGTAAAGGGAAACATTGATACCACTTGTCATTGATATCTGTCTATTACATGTAGCTTGAGCAAGCGGCCGTTTATCTTACCTTAGTATAATGATTGGAAGGAAAACAAGCAAGCCTGACTCTATCCAAATTTGGTGCTAAATTAGTAAGATTTAGTGGTGCTTAATCCTTTGGACGATGCAAAAGGAGATGTTTCATCCTCTTTATGATTATTATTCAACATTAAGTGAAGCTAGCCTGCCTCTCCTGGCGACAAGTGTGATGAATGAATTCCTTATAGCCTTAATCTTTTGGACATAGTCAAGGTACTAAACTAAGCTAACTATCCTCTTGAAACAGCTTTCCTAGCTCTTTCCAAAGCTACATGATGACGCGTTAAATTGGTAATATATTTGTATATTCATCTGATGTTGTCACCAATCTTGCCAACCTTCACCCCTTGTTCTTAGATCACACATGGAAGTATAAAGGTAGACTTAAGCTAAGCTATTTTATTTCACAATCACGTTGATGAACTGCTTGCCTCAAAGCAGTACCACAGTCTCCATCAAATGAACATAAGCTAGTTCATCCATGCATTGCTCATCTCCTAACTGTTTAATTACTGTTCTTATCTTCACAGGATGTGACCTCAGCTTTGTGTTCAGTCTTGAGGATGAACCTTGCTGCATCCCTGCTGTAGTGCTGGAGGCTGGGGGATTTCCTTTTGGTGTCTTGAGGGCAATGGATACTTTATACATGAAAAAACTTGAAGAATAGTAGGCTATGTTCTAAACAGCATTACACATATGTGTATGTGCATGATTACAGTAATGTAGTATTTTTTTTGTATACCAAGCGATTTATGTTTCCATAGCTGTGTAAATGTAAAAGTTATCATTAAAATGAAGTTGAAAGCAACAATAAAATAAATTTGAGGTACTGTTATCTGTTGCACAAGGAGAATGTATTTGCTGATTGTGTAGTAGGTTTGCAGTTTAAAAGACTATGTTTGCATTTATCAATGTTTTTGTGTCTGTTAAGCATCCATGAGAACATTTAGCAAAAGAGAGGTGAGCACCATACAGCAAGCATGACTAGTTGTGTGTGTGTGTGTGTGTGTGTGTGTGTGTGTGTGTGTGTGTGTGTGTGTGTGAGAACCATGTCCAGTGCTTTAGCAGGGCACTGTAGCGTGCAGTGCAGGAGTGAGCAGAGGCGGCCCAGGCCAGGACAGCCCGAGCACCCTGATAATCCCTGCGTTTTCAGGAGCCCTGGCCCGTACTTGATGAGCTTGAGCAAGAAAAAGGTTGCGCTCTCTCGTGTGTTGCTCTCTCTCTTTCCCTCTCTTTCTTTTCTGTCTTTCACTCTTTTATTCCCTCTCTTTTTCTCAGGCACCCCCACACCTCTCTGTCCCCTGGAGCCACTTTGCGATTGAATGAATTCTAAGTGTTTACTCAGCAACTCTGCATATCCCTCTAGATTAGTTGTTAAATATAAATATAAATATGTAATAATGATATTTGTTATAGTATAGTTTATAAGAGTATAAATAACTTTATTTATATAGCACTGTCTTAACAAGGTTACAAAGTGCTTTACAAAAAGTACAGTAATAAAAAAGAAATTGAATGAAAAGCATCACATATAAGACAGGTTTAAAATAGCAGAAAGGAAAGTTTCAAAAGAGGATTTAACAGAAGCTTAAGATGTGCCCTGACTAATTGTTATCTGCAGAGTGCTCAGTGGACTGAGGGCTCAGATTACAAAGGCGCTGTAATTTTTGTAACTGGGAAGAACCAGCAGAGCTTCATCCACTGATATTCAATTATATTTTATTATTCATTATTATTATTATTATTATTACATAATTATTGTATATTATTATCTTCAATAATTCTCAGGAAAGTTAAATGTCAATATACCTTTTATACAGTTTGCAGCAATACAATATAAAGCCTTGAAACTGGTTAATTTAATTTTGAAATCAATATGAGAAAAAAAACAGGCAGCCAGTGTAATCGGGCTTAGGGGTTATATGTTTGCATTTCTTGGTGCCATTTAAAATTAGAGCAGCTGTGTTCTGAACAAGTTGGTATCCTTTGAGGGAGCTTGTGCTGATACAGGTATAAAGTGCATTACTGTGGTCCAAGTGGGAAAAGAGATGCATGGATTACTTTGTGCAAATCAGCAGGAGACAGGAACTATTGCTACTTGGAAATTTGTTAAAGATTAAAAACATCAAGACTGGACAACCTTCTTTCTATTCCTCACAGGTTTTTGGCATTCAGTTTGATGCTATTGTTACATGAACCACTGTTTATTTACCGTGGAGAAGGCATGAGGAATACATTTGCCCAAATGTATTTGAGAAGAAGTGAAGTACCTAAAACCGACCCAGGTTCCAGGAGATTGCATGAAAACTTTACAACTGCTATTTTATCAAATATGTATATGTAAAAATGTTGCATGCATTATTTGGAATTTAAGCGAATATTAGAAAACACAATTCTACACGCAAGTGCTTGTTGGTACTTTGGGCTTTGTCCAAAATATTCAAACTGATCATCCTGTGTAAGAGTGCACCTAGAGCATAGAGGTGCAGTGAGGTACAGGGAGGCTCTAGTGGGCTGGTTCAGGAGGAGAGGGGATTAGTAAGAGGCCGCAGGCCCTGAGGCAGAGGGCCTATTTCCTGGCCTGAGCCCCTGTTTGTCCTGCCTGACCTGGCAGCTCTGGGGGCAGATCCTGCTTGGATACAGCCCGCTCCCACGCTTGTCTGAAGCTGTTAGCCACTGGCTGTGAGTCGCTAGCTGGGCTTAGTGGTGTCTGAGCTGTGGCTGGGTTGGGGAGGGGTTGATCTATCTGTGAGGGTGGTGGGTAACCAGCTACTATGTGTTGGCAGAGATATGAAGGGGAAATTGTATAGTTATGATTAATGGCTTTGGAATGACTATGGCCATCATATTTTTCATACACAGCATGGCCTGTAGATCTGGAAAGGAAGGCGTCGATTGCTTCAAAATACAATTCTTGGCCAAAGGAAATCACAAGGAGGATTTAATTTTGAGTTGTATTATATATCCGAATGCTTCGCCCCCTTGAAGGACCCAAGTACACCATGGCTCGAGATTGAACGTTCTATTGTCAGTCCTTATAAATTGGATGAAGTCCTGTTTCCTGGCCCGGGAAAATTTTAGACCCATTACATCTCACTGTATAATGATTTGGCAGCATGCTGCAAAGTTGGGGGACTGGGATGTGAAACGGCTCACACATACGCCGATTTAAAAAAAAAAAAAAGAGCTACTTTGTCTAGATCGTAGACCCACGGCCTTTCCTTCTTGGTCTAAAGGGTGGTATCAACACTCTTTCTCACGTCATCAACAATGACAGGCTAAGATCATTTGAGGATCTGAATGGAAATTATAACTTACCATCAACCTCATTTTTCTTTTGCTTTGCAGCTGAGGCCAGTCTTTCAAGCTCATAGGGTCCCATGAAAAGGAGCTCTTACGACACATCCACTCATTATTTATATGTTCACCGAAACCAAAGGTGTGGGCTTTGTGTCTAATATGTACAAGAAATTACAGCTTGGTCAATAGGAGTGACCAAGGTTCGGAACTTTGACTTAAATCACTTGCAGGAGCCCATTAATTAGAAAAGAGTTCAGTAAAATGTGTCTCTCTCATCCCATAATTACAATTATCAAATGATCAATTTCAAATTCATCCATAGATTTGATTTAACTCTAAGAAAACACTTCCAACTTCAGCTTTGCCTGTCACCCATTTGCACGTTATGTAGTTGTAATGAAGTGGGAACCTATGTAATGTGCACTGTCCAGAGGTATAGCAATTTTGGTCTAGAGTATTACACATGTTATCTGATGTTACAGGGATGCATATTTCTTTGTCACCCACTGTGTTACTCCTGAATGATTACTTTATTAAGTATCTCCAAATCACAGGAAAGATTACTACTTTTAGGTCCAACAGCCGCTAAAAAGCTCTTAGTATTAAGATGGAAGCCCTCACACTAAGCTCGAGATAAAGCATTGGACTCTTTTACGACGGGACATAATTTACTTGAAACTTTAAATAGCTAGAACTAATGGTGCTAAGGACAGTTCAAAACAATCTCTGTCCAGGGCTCTAGAGGAAATTAATTCTAAATACAGAATATTACACAATCCATGCAATCTTTGCAAAAAGTTATGATGACGTTTGGTTGTTCTGCCCAAGATATAATAAATGTATCTGCTTTATAAGTACTGTCCTTTTGTTCAATTATTATTATTATTTATTGTATTTCATGCAGTCTTTATCTATCTCCATCAAGAAATTCACAACAGTTAAAAAAAAAAAAAACTACTCTCATCACGTTGTTTAAAGTGGTGGCAGCAGGTCAGCTCCCTGTGTACCTTTCTAATTACCTCCAACCCTCTATTTGTCTGTATCAATTAGAAGCACTATCATGTTTGTGTTTAAAGGGTTTTGCCTGCGAAGCAATTGTGTGCAGAAGTGTGTTTTTACTTAAAAATCCATAAGATAACACCTCTTCTGTCGGGCCAGGGGTCTGTTTGATTATCACTCTTCAAAAATGAAAATGAAATGAAGGGATATTTACTTTTCTTCCACCAAAAGCTTTGATAGCTCAATTGCTTGTTTTCAGTGGCTTGTTTTTATCTTTCAATTGGTGGATTGGCTGTTGGGTTTGGAGTAGCACAGAGCAGCTCTGTGAGTGTTGTTTCTGCCCTGGATATACACAGAACTGGCAGTGAAAGCATGAGGGAACAGAGAGAGAGAGAGAGAGCGATAGAGATGGAGGGATGGAGGGCTCATAAGTAAATCTCTGTTAGTGGCTTTTCTTTTAATGTTCAGGTTTGGCCTTTTACTCATCACTTAAGCAGGAAGTATGGATATTTACTGTGGGCTATGAGAGCTTTAACAAGCCCTTTTTCCTAGATTCCCTTTCTAAAAACATTTAGGGAGGACAGAACACAAAAAACCGAATCCATGTGACAGAAAAACAACCTGAACTCTATAAAGATAGCGTGATTTTATTGTCAAATCGGGATATCATGGGTCTGGGGGGTAGGCTACTAAAATGTCCTTTTAGGTTTTGTCTTTCTGCCTCTAGCTAGTGACGTCACACCTGCCCCGCTTTATATAACTGTCAGCGCCTCCCTCTCACCTGGACTGACACAAACCACCCAGACATTAGAGCAGGACACACAGGGGCTACCTTATGTCGAAAGCAGTGTTCCGTCACCTGTGTCTCTAAAGGGCATTTTCTGAACTTTGTTTTTCAAAAAAGAAAAGGAGAAATACTTGTTTCTTTTATGAATCTGGCAAGTTATTCTTACTTCTCTGGCATGTGCAACATGACCGCAGAGACGCAGCACTCGCCCGCGGAGGCAAGTCCTGTAGTCATGTCCCCAAACGTGAGCCTGGACTCTCCGCTGCCTCCGCCGCCTCTCATGCTGCAGGCACGGTCGAAGGACAACATCCTGATCAAGTCAGAGCCCCGGGGGAGCAGCCCCAACACAGAGGATGGAGCCGCCCTGGGGCAGACCGAGGAGCACCTGCCAACTGGAGGGAGCAGGCGGAGGAAAAGGCCCGTCCAGAGGGGCAAACCTCCCTACAGTTACATTGCCCTCATCGCCATGGCCATCGCAAACTCCCCCGAGAGGAAGCTCACCCTGGGGGGCATTTACAAGTTCATCATGGAGCGTTTTCCTTTCTACAGAGAGAACTCAAAGAAGTGGCAGAACTCCATCCGCCACAACCTCACCCTGAACGACTGCTTCGTGAAGATCCCTCGGGAGCCCGGCAGACCCGGGAAAGGGAACTACTGGACGTTAGACCCGGCGGCTGAGGACATGTTTGATAATGGAAGCTTTCTAAGGAGGAGGAAGCGGTTCAAGCGCACAGATGTGAGCACCTACCCCGGGTACATGCAGAGCTCCAGCGCCTTCACGCCGACCCCTATGGGCAGGCCAACGTACCCCAACACCCTGTACGCGGGGATAGGGTCTGGGTATGGGTCCCAGCTGACCGCCACATCCCCGCATCCTGCCATGCTGCATCACTACCAGACCTCTGGACAAGCCCAGCCGCGCATGTTCAGCATCGACAACATCATCAGCCAGCAGACAGTGGTGCAGGGCGGAGATCTAAACTCCCAAGCTCTGGGGCTGCATGGCGGAGCTGACCTCGGCACCATGACCTCCAGCTGTTCAGTCACCGGCAACGACCCCTCCGCGTGCTTCCAAACCCAGACTGTTAACCCCTCTGCGAACATGCTGAGCAGGAACACCGGGAACCTCACGTCAAACCTCGGTGGAGCGTACCCATACTCCTCACCGGCCTCCCCTCCAACTTTGCCAGCCATGACCCAGTCCGGGTTCTCCCCCGGAAACTCTCAGGTGTACTGCTCCGGGAACAGGCTGCCCCTGCCAGCCCTGCGTCCAGGCTCGTGCGCGGATCACACAGAGCAGCTGCTGGGCCTCTCGAGCCCCATGAACTCCTACAACAACAGCTACATGAGACAGGCCAATTTTGCGTCAGGGTTAGAGCGCTACATGTGAGACATTATACGCCCTCTAAACCCTGATTAATTATAATTGACTACATTTGCCCTTATAAAGGAGTGTTCCCTCTAAAAGTAGCCTACAGGTCTGATATCGTCACGAAGTCCTTTTCCATTTCTTTGTATTATTGACCAATAGCTGTAATTTCACCAAAGATTTATTCAACAGACTACTTGTAAATTCCTGTGATGAAATTGGTGAGTCGTTTTAGATCCGAAGACCCACAATAGCCTACTGAAGGACCGAGCCTTATGATAAAACATTCCTGTTTTAAAAGCCATTGAGATCCGTTTGACACATTCTTGACCATTCTCAGTTTTTTTTATTTTTATTGCGCCTCTTATATTTAGTGTTTTAGTTCGTTTTGAAGTTTATATGTTTATGTTGCATCTTTTAAGTCTGCTGATGTTGATGTATTCAAACTTACTTTAGAAAAGTGTGTTAATATTGCTGACGACAGGTCGCGTTAAATAAATTCATTTTTTCTTTTTTTACAGTTAAATAAATGTGGTCTTTATTTGTGTGAATGATTAGAATCGGTGAGAGAAAATGATGCTGCTGTTTTATTTAGCTTGTATTTAGCTGTTTTATCTAACGTAGCACATTGTATCCTGTTATTAATTTTAAAGCTATTTGGACAGAATAACTACATTTATGTCCTGGATTCACTGTTCTTTATAAGTGTTCAATACAGGAGATATGGAGAAATTACAATTTTGACATGTTGTAAAACAAATCTAGTTGAAGAAATTAAACGGTATTCGAAGGATCATGTTTCATATATTTTCATTTACTAACCAAAGGTAGACATTAGATAAGCAGCACGAATTTTCTTTTTTTTTATTTAAAGGGTGAATGTTTTTTTTCATTCGAATGTGTTTATGTAAAATGTAGTAGCCTACAAAGAAGACACAAGGGAGGAAAAAAGTTCTAGGGCTTACCTAAAGTCAAAATATTTTACAGTTTAAAAATAAAATAAGCATCACAAAATTAAAAGAAAGAATAGAAAAAAAAAAATTAAAATTGTAGTAGTGTAAAGTATTATCGATTAACTAACTGGAGCTGGAACACCTGTAGAAATAAAGTATCGGTGATGCAAAATGTTCAGATTCTTCTTCAATCTGCGCTACAGCCCCTCTACATATCATAAAGACAGAAATGTCTAACTCAGTATTAACACTTTACACTTACACTTTGGAGTATCTGTTAGTTTTTAACACCTGCACACAACCTTTGTCACAGTTGACCTCCCTTGTTAAATAAATAAATAAATAAATAAATGTTTTATTATAATTTCCTATATATTCCTTATTTTGTTTTATATACCCTCCAGAAGAGTTTCATTTATTAACTCTGACTTTTAGGATCATTTGATTGATTTGTTTCATTGTTACATGTTAAATGGTAGGCTATATCTATGAGTTTTAAGTTGCTCAGAATATTTAAGGCTTATAATTGATTTACATATACATTTTTTAGTGCGCATTCAATATTCATTTGAGTATCAAAACCACAAATCAGGTCATTTTTCAGCTCTCAACAATTATCTACAATAAGCTTTTTGGGTTCAAACTGCATGTTGATTACTTTTCCCTGTTTGTTTTGTTTGGAAAAATGAAACCTGCTAAACATGAATTAACTCTCAATAAATAAAATTGATCAAAACCTGAAAACATGACTAACAAACCAAAAAGTCACACGCTTATCATTATTTGTGAAAAGTGCTTCATCTGAAATCATTTAAAAATCATGAAATATAAATTATTAATTAATTAATTAACAGATAAAAGATTAATTGTGACTGCTGGTGGCAAAAAAAAAAAAAAAAACAGGCTGTTCATTCTTTGAAGCTAGAGTTACAATTTGAAGTATGGAGAGATAAGTCTGTGACTGTGTCAGTGTTAACATGTTGACCTTAATAAATGTTGTACAAAAAGAACAACTCACAAAAGCAATTTACAAGTAGAGACAGAGCGGTCAATATAGAAATGAAAAACTCTCAGTGTGTTGTTTGTCGAGGTTATAAACGTCTGTAGCGATCAACAATGCTGCCAGGCCAAAGGTGAAACTTACAAGACATTTACTGGCCTGGTGTAAGCTAGACAATTACTTATAGTAGGACTGTTAATATTACAGATCATGATAGCCTTACTAAATGTTCTGATGCCCTGCTTTTATTCATTGCATCTGCATCTACAGGAGTGCAGAGGTGAATGTACATTGTGCTACATTGTGGTGGGGGTCACTCAAAACAATCAGAAATGGATAAAGAATAGATCATAAATCATTATATGGAGTCACAGCTACTGTTCCTCCAACTTTTTAAGTGGGAAAAACAATACATGTTGGGGCATTGGTAGCCTAGTGGTTAGTGCACACACCCCATGTACAGAGGCTATAGTCCTCCCAGTGGGCGGCCGGGGTTCAAATCCGACCTGTTGCTCCCTTCCTGCATGTCATTCCCCACTCTCTCTCTCTCTCCGCGATTTCTGACTTTATCCACTGTCCTATTTTTAAATAAAAGCTTAAAAAGCACCAAAATTTAAAAAAAAAAAAAAAAAAAAAACATGTTAGCCCAAGTCCACCTGTTGGGTCTGTCTGACCTTGCTTAGTATCAAACATATAGCTACTGTTAAAAAAACCAAACGTATACATGACTTGTTTGATTTTAAGACAGTGTCTGATGAGTGTGAGGAATTCTTTTTTTTTTTTTTTTTTTTTAAGATTTATTTTTGGGCTTTTGTGCCTTTACTGGAGAGATAGGACAGTGGATAAAGTCGGAAATCGGGGAGGGAGAGAGTGAGGAATGACATGTGGGAAAGGAGCCAAAGGTTGGATTTGAACCTGGGCTGCCCGCTTGGAAGACTACAGCCTCCATACATGGGACGTGTTCACTGCCCACTGCACCACCAGCGCCCCAGGAAATCTTAATGAAAACAAAAACAGAGCTGAATTTACCTTGATCCATATACTTTAAGAATCAGGAATACTTCAATAATGATTCTGATATTTCATGACCGGTAGCTTTACAGATGATTTAAAGCAGTCCTTCCGCCAGTCAGACTCGAAGTGAGGCTTGTTCTGAACCAGACAAACCTCATGATGCCTCCTGTGAAACACAACAACTGTGTTTTCAGTAGCTGCAGATTAGACAACATGTTTGGAGCTGTTATATGTTATGTTATATATTTCCCCCCACTAGATGGAAGCAAAAGCAAGCTAATCAGTCTCTTTTTGCTTGGTGGGTTTGTTGTGATCATGAATCATTACAGCGGTTCTATTCAACATATCAGCACTGAGACCACGCCAAACTATGCAGAGGATAAACCTATTTGAAATAGGCTCGGTTGGATCAGTGCAAGTCTTACACAGAATTGATTGGAAATGATTCAACTGTTATACATATTGTGTGTAATTAACTCCCATTACCTGATTTGTTTTTGCTAGTACCAGAAATTATGTGAGTATTTTTGCAGTGAGTGTTGGTTTCACTTGAAGGGGGGAGGGCAAAGTTGGAGCATTTGTGCACAGAGGTGGTTTGCACTAAATTGTAAGAGAGCTCTGATTCAGTGTCAATTTTTGAGGTAGTTCAAATGGTTTCTTACCATTTGAATTCTTGCAACCAGTAGCAGTGTCCCTTTCCTGAACATTAGAAAGTATGCAGGTTTAAGGCACTTCAACACTGATTATACTTTTGAAACCAGAGACTACGCTTATTTCACAGCTCTAGTTTGATAAACAGGTAAATAAAAATCAAAGAACAATCAAGAAAAACCTTAGCTGCTTTACTACATAACAACTCAGGCAGCACAGGTGTTAATGCATTCAGTGATTTTCTCTCATTTCCCATTGTGCATGACAGTTTGGACTCAAGCTTCACCCCCACAATCAGAAAACTTTCATCACCACACAACCAGGCCCGGAAAATAAAAGACAAAACAACCTGTCCGGTGGACTGTTACATACTGAAAAAACACAACCTACTTAATTTGGAGCGCTTTATGCAATTATGTTTCCTCAAATTAGTTCTAAAATGTATCAACAATCTAGCCCCTGAACCTCTCCCCAGATGTGTTCAAAGACAGGACAGAAAGAGTGTAAGTAGCACAGTAAATGGAAACTTTAACATACAACTACGCAGCTCTACATTTGGACAATCAGCTTTCTCCATCAGAGATTGTAAACTCTGGAACACATTAACATCTGAACTAAAATTAAATTTCAAAAAGGTGAAATGTGGGCTGAAAGCAAATCAGAGAGCTTTCCACTTTTAACTTGAATCTTAAATCTGATATTCAAATTGGTTTATTTCTGTATTGTCATATTGTTGTAAATGTTAAAATACATTTTAATGTATACTCATATAGTGATATGTGGTTGTATGTGATTGAATGTTGAACATTTTTACTCTACTCAGTTTGTTTACCCAAAGGCCCAACTCTGGTAGATCCAAACTCTCCGTGCAGCACATCAGTTTCTGTATTGAAACTATGCGAAATTCCATCGTCCCTATTAAATAGATAAATGCATACAGTCAACTGATGAACTTATACTCAAGATTCTGTTAGTTTATCATTTTGCTCATTACATGAAAAAGACTAAATGCTGGTCTCCAAGCCCCAAACAATGTGTCAGAAAACATGTGACATATAGACACATCAAGATATCTAAAAATATACTAAGGAATACAATCATTTCTAAAAGTACAGTACACAATACTATAAAATAGCTTGGATTAATAAAACAGACAAGGAATCAAACAGGCAGCATACAGTTAGCACCACAGTCATTCACTGAGTGTCTAAAGTGCAGTTAATTTAAGATAAACATGCAGCACAGGTTCATCTGTTTAATATCCCGACAGCCTGGCGCAAATTATTAGTTGATTATTAACATTCAGTAAGATTGCCATATTGGTTCCTCAATCATTTTATTATGAACTAAGCATTCATTTATTGTCAATCTAAATGAAGGGGTTCCTCTTTAACTCTTGATTAACCAGCAGTTAGTTCTTAGTTAGATCCTTATTTGTTCCCTGGTATCTAAGTTAACTCAAAAAATGGTCTACCTTGTTGTAATGTGTTGCCAGGTCTGCGACTTGTCTAGCCACTCTTTGAATCATTCAAATTAGATTGGGCTATGAAAATATGCACCAGCCTCTCATTCCAACAACCATTATTGTATGGAGTTTCATTCCCTTTATCAACAGCAGAGGGCGCTTTAATACCACAAACAGTAGACCTGACGGTGAGAAACCTCTTTATCCAGGAGGGACCATTAGATCAGAAACCAGTTTGTAATGGGGATGGAAATTGAAAGGACCTGAAATATTCTACAGAAAAATGTTAATTTTAAGTTTGACTCATGATAAAGATCTACTGATAAAATAAATATTATGTGGCACTAAATGCCTGTGACATGTGCAGGGACGGTGGATGTCTGATAATAGGAAGAGTTGTAGCACGAAAGAGGACTTACATTTTGTATCTTTTGAATTAGTGTGTATCTTTAAGTGGTTCACGTAGACCACATTTTCATTATCGATCGTCAATATATTTTTTTAACTTTAATTTATTTTAACGAAGAAGACAGATAGGCCTATATGTTACATTAAAATGTCGTTTTTATTCAACGGTGAACTTGTGACGTAGGCTACTTTTATGTTGTGATATTGTGAGAAATAAAGATATGGGTCGAATGAAAGAAACGCGTAAAATGTGGACATTATTTCCCAGTACTGCAAAAAAGTTTGGCTAACAGAAAAGAAAGATACGATCAAATTAACCAGGGCTGTTTATGAGACCACGAGAAAAGTGTGACTGGCGGGTTAAAGAAGAGGACGCACGGCTCAGTCACAGCTTCAGCAGAGGATTTAACAAGGTGCATGCTTGACCTGCACTTCATTAACAGTTGTTTCATTCAATAAAGAAAGAGCCAACAATACAGGCTGAACTAATAAAGCAGAGAACAAACAATGACGATGTGTAGATGAATTGGGAAATATGTGGTTCAGAAAATAGATAAACGAATAATTAAACAAATACATGTATAGACGAACTAATGAATAAATAGGCTATATACAAAGGATGTAAATAAACAAACACAAAAAGACAACCCAGCTGCTGATTGATGATGTAAAAATCCATCCCAATAACTCGGTGCTTCTACTGTGAAATGAACTGGAATGTCAGCCTGCACATCACGTATCAATTGTTGTCTGTCTGGTCTTTATGCTCCTGATGTAGACGAACTGGAGCAGGTTGCAAGTGACTACTTCCCCATGTGTTGTCGCTCGGGAATTTTGTTGAAAATGCAGACTGAAAGTGTTGTGACTTCTGAACAAGGGAAAATACAAATTTGAGACGTGATCAGGGAATTAGGCGACCGGCCAAAATGTTTCAGGAGAAAGTCATCCCAGACAAATCCATCAATTTACACGAGAACAGCAGCTCTGTCCCGCTATTCATAGATTTCATTAATGTAATGATGCAATCGATCTAACAACAACAGTTCCATGAACATTAAAGCATAAACGTGATATTTAACACTTTGTATTTAACCTATGTCGAAACATAAATAATAATAATAATAATAATAATAATAATAAATAGTATAATAATAAATCAATTTGCCATTCGATACCTTGATAAAAATTCCCTCCATGCCTTTTGCTTGCAGATATTTGTCAGTTTTTTTCCATCATAAACCATTTCGGTATGGATATGAACAAATGGATTCCATTTTTAAAACAAAAGTTAAATATGCTTTGATTGTGTGTAGACTTCTTTATATAGATACCTTTCAGCCGCATCGGAGTACGTTTTATTCTTCTATCACCTAACACTGCAAAAAGACGAACCCTCGTGCATAAATGAAATCGATTTTTTAAAAGTAAATAAGAACTTTCAATGTCATTTTAAAAGAGATATAGTTTTTATATTTATTAATATTATTTTAATTGTATTAGCAATTTATTCTGAATAAACGTTAAGCACACAATTAGGGATATCTCCAATTAGTTTTAAAAAATGAATAAAAAAATATGCGTTTGAACACGAGATTTTGCTTTCTCTTATTTTATGTAACATTTATATTTTATCAATCAGATTTTGACAATGAAGAGCAGAACCGTAGGCTATATTAATTTTTGGAAAGTAGTTTCACCTAGTTCCTGGTAACAGTGACTCAAAGACCACGTGACCAGCATGCTCCTATAAATACCTTTTGAGCGCTAAGTAGGATAGTGTCAGAGTCTGGCTGGATACCTACCCAACCCCGTGCGTAAAAGACATTTTGGACAGATACTTGGATATTCAAACGCAGATTTTTTTTTTTAAATGAACTACTGGAGAAACTGATCACAGACGGAAAAATAACATCTTATGAAATCAACGTCCAGTTTCGTTACAGATCGACGATCTTTGACTTTCTTGTCACGCGTATAAAAAATAGTTTTATGCTCGGTGAGGACTCTGCACGGAACTGCACCAACAGCCTCGGATGACCAGGAGTCGCCAGATCCACAGGTCAAATAGATATTCTATTGTCAATAGATTCTAGCCATGTGTGCATTCAGTAGTTGAAGCTCAAACTGCAGCAGAAGTCTGTGTGGTAGTTAGAGGGCGAGGGAGAGTGTGCGCGCTCTCTCGCTCAGGAGCCTCGCCGGACCAGAGGAGGAGGACATTTGGAGGAAAGGAGAAAGAGCAGCGGCGTCTCCAAGGATGACATTAGGGACGGATATGTCCGACAACTCTGCATTGTCCGAGGATGTGGACATCGACGTGGTTGGGGGTGATTTATCGGTTGGAAAGGACGGAAAGTATATTCACCACGAGTTTAACTTGGACAATGACTCGGACGATAATTACTCCCAGAACGCAGTCGAGATGGTTTCCTCCCCCGGGCTCAGCAGCTCCGATTGCCCGTCAGACCAGATGAGCTCCAGTGCAGAGGTGGGCTCCGTGATCGGTGAGAAATCCAGAAAAAGTGCACTTGTGAAGCCTCCCTACTCTTACATAGCTCTGATCACCATGTCCATCCTGCAGAGCCCAAAGAAACGCCTTACTCTGAGCGAGATTTGTGAGTTCATCAGCAACAGATTCCCTTACTACCGGGAGAAATTCCCCGCTTGGCAAAACTCCATACGCCACAATCTTTCCCTAAACGACTGCTTTGTGAAAATCCCACGAGAGCCTGGCAACCCCGGAAAGGGCAACTACTGGACCCTTGACCCAGACTCCGCCGACATGTTCGACAACGGGAGCTTCTTGCGCAGGAGGAAGCGTTTCAAGAGGCACCAAGCGAATGAAATCCTCAGGGACTCTGGTGGCTTTTTGGCCGGGTTTGGATACGGCCCTTATGGATACAACTATGGACTCCAACTGCAGAACTTCCACGCAGCCCACAACCCGTATCACCCCCATCACACAGGTGGCTCATTCCCGTTTCCTAACGCCCCCTGCACCTTGCCCTCATCCGCCTCAATATTCCCTGCGCCACATCCTCTACCTGCCCTCTTGGGAGCCGATTTGAGAAAGCCGTTTTATCCACAACTTAGCCCGTCTTTACCACCTCTCAAAGCGGACTCCAGCACCACGAGTCGGCCTTCTTTCTCCATTGACAATATCATCGGTGCGGCCAACTCCTCCGCCTCTTCCTACAGCGCGCAGCCGAGCAGCCAGGCGCAGATCCTGGCTATGTTGACCCCGGCACTGGCCTCGGCTTCCAACCATTTGAACCTTTCACATGACAGCATATTGCCACCGCAGACTCAGACTTTTACCAGCAAAACCCCAAATCTGAACACTTGTCCTTTCTAGAAAGAAAGGGCGCTGAAACTGTTTTTATTAAAAACCCAGTTCTGTCGTCGTCCTGTGTGAAGGTAGGCTGGACATTCTCGGTGAAGTCAAAGTGGGGTTTGTTTCTCCGAATTTCCTACCATCGTAAGATAACAGAAATGTTTATTTATGGTTTGTAAATATGTAAAATATTGAAAGACAAAAACGAGAGAAACTCTGAGAAGGATCTACAATCTGGCATGATGTGGCCTTCAGTTGTCAGTGGGAGAAAAGGAAAACAAACAGATCCTTAAAAAGGGTCACTCGAATTTAAAAATATATATAATTGAGAATTTCTATTATGATTTCTATTGTTTTTATTTTGTGCGTCGTGAGAAACTGGCACTGTTGTTGTTGTTGTTGTTGTTGACATAGGCTGACAGAGAACAAACTCAGGTTTTACTTATAAAGCACATGGAGACAAAAGGGGGAGTTTCTGACACAAAAACAATTCCCACTATCACCCACCTCCATCCTCCCCGAGTCTCCTGTACACGGTGAATTAGTGACAATATAATTTCATGTTGTCGGTGGACACGTAGGCTTTGTGGTTTTGGGTATAAAAGAGCTGATTACCTCTCTCAACCTTTTTAATTGTTGTTCGTTCTATTTCGCGACTGATTCTGTGAAACATAGTCTGTCATGTGTTGCCAATAGAGAGAGACACCTAAATGTTCATAGGTCATTTTTTGTTGTAATGACAAGAATAATAAATGTTTGTGAATTTGAAAAACAATCTTTAGCGTTATTAATTTTGTGGAATGGAAAAGTTGTTTTTTGCTTCACAAAAGAAGGCTGAACAGCATCACATTATGTTAAATTTGATTTAATCTAATCAGACAACATTGACGAAGTTTTGTGAACGTGTATATTATTTTGACAGGGCTCATCTCCTTATAATGAATGTTACATTTCAGTTATTTTTAAGCATTCTATTTTTAAAAAATCCCTTTGATAAAATGATTTCTTTGCTTGTATTTGCTCATGAAAGAAAAAAAAGCACATTTCTTTTGCAATCATGTAGTTTGTAACTATAAATAATCTACTTCGCAATCAAAACAAGATTACCAGAAAATAGTCCCTCAGTAAAGCATTTAGGCTCTTTTTAGGTGTGTGTGAACGCACAAATTCTGTTTAAATATTTTAAACACGACTTGAGGTATATAACAGTCATGAATATCACGCCACAGTGCGCAAGTATTCCTCTTGTGTGGCTTGTAAAGGACCAGTTTCTAAAGGCCCCAGATGAATGGGGACGTGAGCAGGCCTCCGGGCTCTGTAATTGAAAATGAACGGGGATATACCCACGCTCTTTTGGGGTTTTCGTTGCTAATTTGTAGCAGCATTTTTCATCAGGATCCTAATCCACCATAATGCGGCTTTCTGGCCGTTTGTTGATGTTGTCAGTGTGGACCCCCGGCCCAGGGGAGTGAATGTGCTCGCAGCGAGCGGTCCCCTGTGAGACCCGCCACACACATTTCGAGCCTGAAAAGCAATCTTCTCTAAAGGCCCTCGCTTTGCTCCGCTTTCATGTCGTCTGTGTTGTCTCGGGATAACTTATAAAAAGAAGCAGTGGGACTCGTCCGGCTACAGAAAACAGGCCCATTGGTCTTTTTTCAGAGTTGTTGGAGCACATGTTTCCAGACAGAAGGGGTGTGTAGCCTCCTTTATTTACCAGATCTGTGTGCAAACGGTTCAATTAGTTTGTGGCTGTTTTGACAGATGATTATTAAGGATGAAGGGTGGGAGGGCTGACTCCTCTGTTTCCCTCAGAACAGCTCACTGGAAGTCTTTGAAACGAAAACCAACACATGACTACTCTCTTTATTTAAACACAGCCTCTTTCTTTCGTTCTTTCTTTCTTTCGTTCTTTTCGTTCTTGTCACTGTGAGCGCAAATAGGACATTTGATAAATAGTGATTCGGGAAATGATGCTGATTAAAGCTTCTCCCGCTGTATCCCTGATGTTAATTGATAACCTGCTTATGTAATTTCCAGAGTAAATGAGATGGAAAAACATTAGCAGACTCTGAAACTTTTCTGCGCGCACTGCCCCTGAAAGGGAGTCATTACGCACCGCATCAGTCCATTAAAATCCACATGAGGCGTTTGCAGAAGTGGTTAAAGAAACCATTGAAATAACGGCAGGAACCAGGAGTAAACCAATAGCAATCAGAGGATACAATGCATAAGGCACACACACACACACACATATGGATCTGGGGAGGACGATATGAAACTGATCCCATTCTTATTGTTTTTCAGCTCAAATGCGTCCCAACACTCTTCATCTCTGCTGTAGCCTATACATTACAGGCTCGTGACCAAAATAGACCTGCAACTTCTTCCTCAAACCACAATAAACACTGATCATGACATCCACAGCGAATCTTTTAAACGCCCTTTAATTTTTCATGTCACTGCCTATGGGATATCATCATCGCTGGTATTTTTGACACGTTAATTGTCCACTAAAATCTCCGTTTCCGGGCGGGTTGTCACTTTAGACCACCCACGTCCTCAGCACCAGAGAAAGTGTCTTAATTCAGGCCCTGTGACGATATGAGTCATTTTTTTTGGACGTTTTCTTAAATGACATACAAAGTGAGTGATATGTGGAGTGACAGCCATATGACTCAACGGTCCCAAATACACATTCATACATTACAAGGCTATTCCCATCCATTTCTAAGCGCTCCCATATGCTCTTTTTGGCATAAGCACGAGACACGAGGGTTATATTTTTTCCTTTCTATTTTTAGGATTTGCAATGGGAGTTTAAGAAATTACATGACATGATAAACAACAGATGAACATATTAGGCTACTTAAATCCATAATAGACATTAGCTTTAAATGTGAGATTTTTTGTTAGGAATCTATCTTAAACAGCGCATGACAGCAGGAGATTAAATCAAATCGTTTAGTCAAATCTTTTACCTCATCTGCCAATAACGTTACGTTCCGGGATCGAAGACTCTTAAAGGGCTGCGTCTTAAAGGACACGAGGACAGAGGCCGTGCTGACACCATGAGAAACCCATAGGCTATAAGGTGACTCTCGTCATCAAACTATTAAATGAATATAATATAATATAATATAATATAATATAATATAATATAATATAATATCATATCATATAATATCATATCATATCATATCATATCATATGATATAATGTAATTAAAGCCATGCAATTATGAAGCTACACGTTAACCCTTACCAAAAATCCAAATTGTCCCACCAGAATTTAAATTCGCAAAGGTTGATATTAGTGCAGCTTGGGTGAGGAAGAGAGGGAGTGATTAAGACATATTGATGATCTTTGGGTGTTTCATTCACCATGACATTAACACTCTTTATATCGTACAAAATAAGCTCCTGTTGGATAACAAGTCCAAGGGCAGTTATTTTTGTTTGTTTTTCCAATATTTGAAAATGTAACTTATATGTTATATTTTATCTAAATTGTAGAAGAATCTCCTAAACTTTGTTTCATAATGTCTCCCAAAAAATATAGGCTAAAGCTTATCCTTTGGTTGGATTTTCTAGTGATGTATCACCTGTAGCTGTAACAAACATTGTTGTTATTTTCCCCCCAACTTTTCGCTGCAACTAATTCACATTTTTTTCTTCATATTAAAACAAATTGTCCTTCATCTTACCCCCCCCCCCACCTCCTCCCCCTCCTCCCTGTATGTATGTGTGTGGTAAGTCAGATGAGCCTCATCGCCCCCGCAGAGGAATGTTGGCCCGGTCCGCGGCTCCCCGCCCGGCCTGGAGGAGCGTGGAGCCGCGGCTCCGCAGCAGCACAGCCGCTATAAATCACAGCCTCCCCAGCGCTGCTGCCGGTCTCCCTGTAGCCTCTGTGTTTTTGCAACAGAAAGAGGAATCCTGCGCTTAATTAATTTAGAATGTGTAAATAAAGCGAGGACAGTGAACTCCCCATCATCTCTGGAAACACAATATTAACTTTGGAAGCTCTTCGCCCCGCCGACTCTGACACACTAAACGAACACCTGCTGCAGTGGCGGCACACACACATAAGACTACACACACAACCACGTACACGCATTCTGGAGTAGGTGCAGGGGTATTAATGACGGCAGATATTAGCCTGCACAGATCACCAGAATATGATAGCAGGTGATACCTGTCAGTCAGGCCTGTTTTAGAGAGACTATGTTTGCTGTAAAGTCTGCTAGGTTAAAAAAAAAAGAAAAGAAAAAAAAAACAGGTCCGGACAAGAATGAAGGATTTCTTTGAAAGTTTTGATCAGATTGTCCCCCTAAAAATTTAAATAACAATTATTAAATGTATAATAGTTGGGACACTTTTCAGATTAAATTGTGTATTGTAGAGGCGGCTGAGATCTGCAGATGAGGAAATCGGTACACTTTACCAAACTGATATGAGATCAAACCCTCTGCCTGTTTTTCTATCAGACACTCACTGCCACTAGATGTATGATCTGTAGTTTCTTCACCTGTTTTACAAGACCATGAAAACATTCACGTGCTCGTTCGTCCACAAGTCTTTTGAGCTGATTGGGATAAATTAGATCAGCCATGTATTTGACATAGCCTACCCCACTGTGTAAAAACACATAGCCTTAAATTACATAGGCATGTCCTTTAAAAGAGATTATATAGCCTTAAATGCTTGGACAGCTGCTTGCGCGTATTCAGAACTGAACCATGTCACATTAACTCATAAAAAGCAGATATACAATTAAAACCTCCAAATCAAAAGCAAATGTAGTTTTTAATGTTGCGTTTTTTATGTAGGCATATTTTTGGATTGTCTTTGTATTTGATTCCCATCTCCTATCAGCTGCTGGATCAACAACTTCGGAAGACTTTTGATCTTCTTGTATTCATTGGAGCTCAGGTGGTCTCAGGTTAACTGATATCTTCCGTATAGCCCCCCCCCCCCTTAATTCCAACACATGTTACAGGGTAAAAGCATCGCGGATCATTGAAACCATTAAATGCAGAAACCATGCATTCATTTAGCCTACTTTCTATATATTTATAAATGGGGACCTAATGGGTGCCTTTCAACGTCCCCCTGAGAGTCAACGGACCTCATGTTAGGCAACATGAGTCTTCTCAGCTCCTCTCATATAGCCTTGGCTTTGTTAGGACGCAAGGCAAGTGTGCAGCACTTTTGTGTGTTGTAGAGAGGCGCAGCTGCTGTTTGGTCTCTCTCACACGCTCAGTAAGGTGCGGGCGATCACTGCATGGCTTCTTCTATTTGACCTCTGTTGCACGCGCGTCAGATTCACAGCCAGGATTCAGTGAAATCATTTGAACCAGTGCGAGGCATTTTGCGGCTGAAAAAAAGAGTGCAAGAAAAAAGTGCAAAAAAACAAAACAAAAAAAAACATGCCAGCGTGGATTAAACTCAGGCTCTGTGCGAAAAACGTGAAAATAAATTTTTGGATATGCATGTGTTTTTCTCTTTCTTAGACCCACTGCATATATACAAAATAGATACATTTAAATCAAATAGTAGATTTTTTTTTATTACAAAAAACATGTGTCACAGTGCAATCAATGGGAGAAAATGCAAGTATTGTTATTTGTCCGCTTTCCTGATAAGCAATACAATATAACAATCAATGGTAGAAATGTAGCCTAATGGTTAGGCCAAAAAATGATTGAAGTTTACCTTAGTCCTTCTTGGGTGTGTTATAAGACACGCCAGGGACACTGCAGCCTCCTGTTCCCCTCAGAAAAAGGTTGGAAATGAAACCTTGTTGATCTAATCTTTTTCAGCGTGAAAGTGTGTTTTTCAAAAGTAGGAGAAACCTCGCGATAAAATTGAAGTTTACTATCCAGAGTGAAATGCGATCACGCCGAGGTCGTGGGGCCAAACTTTTTAAGACTAATGTTTATTTAGAGAAGTGAGCGCTGTCTATGGGACTCCCCGTTCTCCCAGAATGCAGCACTAATGTCTTTAGCAGGCCGGAGCAGACCACCAGCACGATTAACCTACTATCACGTCTCTGCATGCTGCCTTATAGCAGGGATACATCCACTGCTAGATACAGGGGGAAAAAAAGGCTATCCAATAAAGATTTTAAGCTTACACAAACTCACTAAAAAGATAGAGAAAAGGTAGGCATATACCTGCATTATTATCCTATAGTTTGACAACTGCAGCCAGATGACGTTCTAGTTAGGCTATTTTATAAATACGTGTAGGCTAGTTTCTCTTTAATATGTAATCTCAATGTTATCTAAAAAAAAAAAACGTAGGATAATTGTAAAGGCAAGTAGGCCATTTTTTACGAAAAAAACCCAAAACATTTTGAGATAGGCCTACTATGCTGTTATGTATTGCTTTAAAAAAAAATGCGATTTTACAATGCTATACTCTTATCTCACTTTTGCAATATTGACATAGTATCCTGTTCAAAATATTCCTTATCCAACTTTCCCCAAAATAAAAAGTTTCATTGAGGTGTAAAACGTACATATTTGCAGTGCTCACAGAGCAGCAGCGTGTTTTCTTACAGTTTGTAAAATTGAATTAGATACGGTGGGGAATCTGACCTCCCGCCAGAGCCGCATATTTTTCACCCCTCAGGTTTTAGTGTTCCTCGGGTATTTTTGTTTTCTCAGCTGGATCTGCCATTAGACACTGTGTCCGCGCCGTCCATTTCTATCTTTACCATCTTTCCTCTGTAACCGCCCCTCATCCCCCCCCCCCCCCCCCCCCCCCCCCCCCCCACACACACACACACACACACACACATCACCCCTCCAACACCTCACTTTCTCCTCCTCTGGGTAGCTCGCGCCCCGCCACCAACGTCGATCTGACAACAGACTGGACACGAGAGTGCAACACAGGCAGCGCTGCAGAGCACGAGCATGCGCACTGAGCACACAGTTTACCCAGAGGAAAGCACATGTGTACACACAGGAGAGCAGTGAGGCCCAGGACCTTCTGTCAAGTGACAGCGGGGTAATCACACTGTGAAACTTCTTCATGGTCATTTTTTGAGGGATTAGACAGGATTAGTATAATTTTGTTACCTGTAAAAAATCTGAATGAGATAATGCATGAGTTAATACCCAAAAAGATTTCATTAAAAATGTGTTCACGGTTACAATATCATTTGTGTGGTCCTAATTCAGTTTGCTATGCTTAAAAATGACCTCCTTTTAAAGATAACAAACAATAGCTCATGAGTTGAGTCACTGGTATTTTCTACATTTCCAGTGGAAAAAAAAAAAAATACAGGTGCTATTTCAGGAAAAATAACAATTATTTGATTGATATAAAAAAACATGCTCTCAAACATGGTTAGCTCTGGAGCATGAAAACCTTGAGTCTCCTAAGATTGAGGCCTTTTTCTTGTGAGTTATAGACCAAAAGTGCTTGTACAATTGCACACAATATAGCCCCATATGATTCTCCAGCACATAAGAGCCCTGAGGAGTCACAACAGCAGTTATGGAGTCAGCAGCATCACAGTCTACGAGCAGCCACTTCACTGGAGAGGCACATTGTACAGGAAGAGTCAGAGGGAGGAAAAAAACCAAGAGGGAGGGCTACAGGTAACACAACCTTTGTTATTTTCACAGTATATTCTTTTCAATAGTGTTATTATAGCTGTAGTAGTTTCCATGTGAGCCCCACATGCAGGAAAGTCCTGTGCAGTTTGTCTGATTATGCATGTGTAAAGCTGCAAAATTAACCTCTTATCTCCTCTATAAATGACACAAATATTAAAGTTAGTATATCAGGAGGCTTTAAAAGTTCTCTTCACATCAGTACATGATGATCCTGCTCAGCTTTATGTGGTTAAGAGTTACAGTACATTTGCAGGTAGACAAAACATCATAAAAAGTCTCATGAATAGCAGCTGGTGCATTTTTGCCCAAGAAAGACCTTCTCCTCAAACGGCACACACATGAAGACCTAGACTCAAATAAATACTGATATCAACATGGGCTCGGAAAGAACAAAAACATGCATAGAATGTGGTTTTGTTTATTTTCCCTGTTTATCCTTTAATCCCGGTCTACTCATACAGACAATAAAGAAGGGTGCATAATTGTGTTTTATTGTTATATATTCTTGGGTTGGGATTTTACCTCTGTGTTTCTGTATGTGCAAGAAAGTCTACAGAACAACAAGGTTCAAAGGGGAATTAAATAAAAAGGCCAAAGATGATGGGACCACTCTGAGGCTTCTTATGGAGGAGCGATGTCACATATAAAGGAAGGAAAGTAGAATAGAGAAACAACAGCCTGCACACTGAGAGGCTGATGCAGGGGTGAAGTAGGCTGAGATTGCACCCTGAGTAGAGGTAAAGGGGCATCTATCACATACGTGTGTGTGTGTGTGTTATGATGGGGGGTTAATGTTGTTCATGACTAGTACAGTCATTTCAAAGAGCTAGAGGCGCGGCTGCATGATGGATTGGAAGCTGAAGGAGCGAGCAGATGGGTAAGTAGAGAAAGTGAGGTTAAGTGGCAGTTAGATGTTGCAGATCTAAGCAGATTGAGAGCAGAAGTGTGTGTATGTGTGTGTTGGAGAGACAGGAAGGGAAGAAAAGCGGTTCTTCCGACATGCCTTATTTCAGAGAATACCACCAAGACATTGTTGATTTGGTGACGGACTTCTAACCTTTTAAAGCAACATAATCAACATTCAATTTGGATTCTTCTCTTTAATGGCGTTCTTCCAGTGAGTGCAAGTGGAGTATGTGGATAATGCTTGGTAGCCATGTGTAAACTTTTCATTGGTCATATCCAGCTCCAACATTTAAAAATGCTCTCTCCAATCAATGTAGAAGCAATAATGGTTTGATGAAGATCCCTTTAAACAAAATGAAAGAGAAATCAGCTTTTATCATTATATGCCTTCCTGATCATGTTTGATCATGATCTGTATATTTTCAATAAATTAAGATTTACCTGCCAACTCAGTCCATACAACTCGTTTCACCTTTGTTATGGCCTAACATTGATTGTTGAAGTAGACACAAAGTACAGGGATACTGTTTCTCCGATTGTTTTTTACGATAATACTATTGCAACGCTAGTGTATTGTTTTCTACGGCTAAAAGTTAACTAAAGTAGGAACCATAAAGTCAGATTAAAGGTTAAAGTGCTTAAAGGATAACCAACAGTAGAAAGATAAATAGACACAACACTAACAGATATTCAGGCAAAAATGGCTTATTGCAAAGGTAATCAATGGTAAAATCCACATGAAAACCTGGAGAAACCTGCAATTTCACGGGACAACTAAATAAAACGACACAAAAACTACACCCAAAATCCTAAGCCACTAAGGCAAAGAAATAACTTGAGCTAAATAATATCCGAATGCTATCATAACCAAAAGAAGCTGAACATTTGGACGTTTAGGAAGTGTTGTGGCATTTTGCATGTTGGCATTTTATTATTTGCTATTTACCAATAAACAAAAAAGGTCAGCTATGGATGATGGGAATGTCATTCTAGAAAATAAGACATTTAAATGTTTGACCTAAAGATGGGCCAGGACCAAAATGAAAACAATTTGTCAGCATAAATGTCACTACCACACTTCTTGCAAATTCAGACTGTAGTTGTTTTATTTTTTTATTCATGTGTTATATGAATGTTATCCTCATTGTGGTGCTTGGAAAAGTGTGGGAGTTTCTGAAGTCAGTAAGTTTCCTCCTCAAGAGAAAATGAAAGTGAAACAAAACTTGCTCAAATATCTAGAGCTGGAATTTAGGTCCAAAGTGTTACCCTAGCATTTTACAGTAATGGCAGCTGAGTAGTTTTTCTTTTTTTAACAGAGGAAGAGTGATTTCAGCGAGAGAGGGTAGGGCCACACAGTCAGGCGCCAACACAGTTTTGGGAGGAGGGAAGTGAGTTGTTCGTGTCTGTTTGTCTTCTCATGTATTGTGGGCTGGTTGGCAGGGACAGGCTGTCCGTGTGGCAGGCCTGTCACAGACCATTGTGGTAGTGCTAAATTGATGAGGTACAGGCTGCAGCAACAGGATGACTAAGGGCTGCTGGGAAACAGGAACAGGAAGAGGACTCCAGTCGCAGGTAGGCTTTTAAGGGCAAGAGGAGATTAAAGGTTTTGTGAAGTTCATTGGAAGTAAATGATGACATTACGGATAGTAAATTCTTATAAATGCATGCCTGTAGACTGGAATAAAGTCTGGTCTTAACCTATCTTCCTGCTTAATCTGTTCTTCGTTTTACCCCTCCCAAATGATCTTGAATCCCCCCACTCCTTACACACACACATACACACACTCAACGGCAGCCGCCAGGGGATGTAACGGCTGATGTACAAAGGGTAATGGTCCTCCTCTTCCTCCTTGCACCCCTACTTTCCTCTCCTGTTGGTTTGCTCAGTGGCTCTCCCCTCCCCTAATTCAATTCTACATGCTTTTCTTGGCTTGACTGGCTCAAGTTTTCTTTCAACAATTTTGCCCTCTGCCTCCCTTCTTTCTTTTTCTCCCCTGACCTTGTTCCTTTCTCCATTAAATCCTTCTCCACTTTTTTTTTTATTTTCTTTTTTAGTCTCTTCTTCAACTCCCAGTGCTCACTGCCTTTTTTTTCTGTCTCTCATGTTCCCAGTTTGCTGTGTTTTTAGTGCTGCCTCTGATTTGCAACCTCTGGATGGACCCTATCTTTGCTCTCCCTCTCCGGGCTGTCTGCCTCCCTCTTAGGGAGCAGCTTGCTAGGGCTGAGAGGGGTCACGCCTGGGTTAAAGATATCATTTCTCCCCAATATCCTTCTATCAATCCATCCATATTCACCGTTTAACTCCCTCTCCCTTTGCTATATTTCTTTCTCTTCCATGTTCTCCTTTTTGGACAGCCCTACTCCTCCTTCTCCTCTTGTTCCTCCTAGTTTTTCCTATTCAAGTGAAATAAATGATTGCCACATTCCCCCAAGAATAACAAGAAGCCAAGATCCTATTAGAAGTTCACCTAAAGTATCTCATAAAACCACGAGCAGCAGAGAGTTGGAACAAAATCTAATTACATTTTTGATTTGGGAACTCTGACATTCTGCATACTGTATCTTTTGGACATATTTTAACGCATACATGTGTATATTTCTATGTCAACACATGGATGATATAAGCAGCAAAATGTGAGTAAGGGGAGTATGTGAGTGCTGATGATTTATCGTACATTTGTCAATGAGATTCTGTAAAAGAGAGAAATGAGAGAGACCCGTTGTTGTGTGTTCATGTGGGGGGCAACTGAGGGGATCATCTTCCCCCCCTCGGCCCCTCCCTGGCCCCAGCCAGAAGCCTCCGGGGGTCCCTGGGTTCCTGAGGAAAAACATCTCGGCCCCCGTCACCCCTGAACCCGGTGCTGGGCTGTTTACCTTGGCCTGGTTGCTTGACAGCTTTACTGATGTTACATACAGGCACACAGGAACCCTGAGTCTGAGAAGGAGAGAGAGCAGGAGAGGAGAGGAGAGGAGAGGAGAGGAGAGGAGAGGAGGATGGAGGACAAGAGACAAGAGACAAGAGACAAGAGACAAGGTTGAAGGGGAGGAAGAATGTTACAAGTTGAAGTGAAAAAGATAGAGGGAGAGGTGTCAGGCAGCAGGAGTGTTAGCTTACTCTGATCTTAATCACAATCATTTCGATACGTTTGGTGGAGATATCCAGATAGAGAGAGAAATGTTCAAAGTGCAAACTGAGTACAAGAAATATAGTCACCACTAGAAATACAGGCATTAATTTTCATCAGCCTTCTAAGGAGATCACTGTGTGTATGAAGCAATATTTTGTTTTTAGGATCATTGCTCAATGTAGTGTGTGAGATTTGGAAAAGCAAATGGAGACTGGATGGAGACTCAATATTTTTACAGGAGGTAACATTACTCATTACAGTGTGGTGTGGAAATGTATGCACACTTTAAATTCTGCGGATGAGGAGGGACTTCTGCTGCCCACTGTACAAATGTTAACACAAGTATCACAAGAATACCATATCTATTTTAAATAATGAACATAATATTTGCATCATTCTATTTGGGAATACAATTTGGAAGACATTCAGTCTTGTTCTTTTAGTACAGCAGAAATACAATAAAATAAGAAAACACTCCTTTTTGATGACTGGAATTGGAATGCATCCTGCATTTCTCCTGCACAAAACTCCCCTTTATGCCTTGCAGTTTGTCTGTTTGTAGGCGTTTGTTTGTCCATTTTTTTGAGCCACAATTCTGGGCCGGGCCGGGCCGCAGGGGTTTCTGTGATGGGGGTGGGAGGTCTGTGTTTTGCAGCACAGAGCTCTAAGTCTTGTTTGTCTGTCCTGAGCAGCTGGACAAGCTGTAATAATACAAACGGCCCTTTGAACAGGCTGCTGTGTTGTGCCGCTCCGGCTTGGGTTACATCCCACACACACACACACACTTTCTCCCTCAGAAACACACACATATGACAGGCAGGCAGACTGGCAACAACCAAACACGTACATAAAAAAGACCGAAAACACATGCTCACACACATCAACACAAGCAGACGTGCAGACATGCACGCAAAGCACTAATATGACAAACAAATGCAGTCCAAACAAGCGTGCACTGATCTCTGAGTAACTGTGATTGATCATCCTAAACCCTACTGTCACTCTAACTAATGGCATGTGTGTCTGTGTCCTTTTGTTTGTTTGTTTGTTTGTGTGGACAGACTGGCGGCTTGCTTGTTGTTTATTTATGGCTGATCATTTGTGACAATAAATCATTAGGGATGGACACACATACACATTTGAGTCCTCCATGATTGTTTCCTGCCCTCTAGAACTGATTTAGGCCTAAACAAACACTTTAGTTTCACTGCCCTGTCAAACACGCTGCAAGCAACAGCTCAAATCAAGGAAAAAAGAGGGACATAGTTGAGTGCCATCCCACTCCACTACACTGACGGATGACTTCCTCTGTCATTATGTAATGGAGGGCTTCACCTGCCCCTGGCCGGGCCAGTGGCCTTTGTGCATGCAGCAGGATATGAGGGGTCGGGGAATTGGTCTGTAGGTTGCTGGGTCATCACTCTGGGGATCTACTTCAATACTATGGGGGTGAGGAAGGGCTCCACATGTACAGCGTGAAAAAAAAAAAACATTTTTATTTGATGTTCAGAAAAAATGAGATTGATGTTTCTTTAACTACGTATATCCTGGAGGACAAGAAGCATGAATGAAGGGGAGGACTGTCAATTTCACCATCGTGGGCAAGTGATCTGTATAAATTGCACGCGCCAGTGCTGTTAACACAGACTTCTATCAAAATGGGTTTGATTAATGTCTGCTCTGTAGCAAATAAGGCTCAAACTTTAAATGACTTATTTTCAAGGGAGAATTTGTCTTTCCTATTCTTAACTGAGACATGACAAAGGAATATCGGATATGGGCCCCAAGGACTGCGCAGTTATTGGGACCCGATACTGTGCGCACATCGCAGGTCTGAACGGCTTTAGAAATCCACTGAAATAGAGGTGCATCGCCTTTATCTCAAAGATCTGCTGCATTCTTTAATGAAACGGTACAGGAACCCAGAACTGCTTACTTTGCCAGTTTAATGTCCTTCTCAAGAAGAAATCCAAAGGTTTTATTTGACACTATTAACGATATTGGTTCACCACCATCCACCTTACCATGCTTTACAACTGATGACTGCAATGACTTCCTCTCCTTCTTTGTTGACAAGGTAATGCTTATTAGGTCCAACATGCAGCAAAATTCTAACCTCCCTATTGCAAGCTTCTCTGCTTCCCCTACTGTCTTGGACTGCTTTCACCTTATGAGCTTGGAGGATCTGATTGCCTTAACAGGAAAACAAAGGTGTCTCATTGCCCCTTGGATGTTTAACCACCTATGTCCCCACCTACTTCAAACATGCAATGATGCAGGCCATTTTAAAGAAATCTAATCTATAGATCCAGCACTGCCTTTGAATTAAAGGCCAATATAAAAACTGCCATTATTTCCAAAGTTTAAGATAAAGTCATGGGCAACCAACTGTCTGCTGTGTTGTAGAGTAACAACATTTATGATACATTTCAGATAAGGCTCTGGAAAAGGTGTTCCCCTGAAATAGCTCTATTGAGGGACTCTTATGATATTTTAATGTCTGCTGATGAAGGTGACTGTTTAGTACTCCTTGATCTCAGTTCCACCTTTGACTTTAAGAACACAATGCTACTACGGACTGGGTGGAAATATCAGATAAAGCATTGGAGTGGTTTTCTTCATATCTCACTAACAGGAGCTTCACTGTCTGGTGAGTTTATGTCCGACCCTTCTCCATTATCTTGTGGTGTTTCTCAGCAGCTTGGTCCTGGGACCTTTGCTAGTCTCCCTCTATCTGCTTCCCCTAGCAAAGATTATAAAAAGTTTTAATACTGCACATCTTCGATATGCAGATGATATATTTACAACTACATTTACATTTGAACCTAGCAAGGCCTTTGGGTTTTCCCGGCTCCAAGACTCACATCACTCCCATGCTAAAATCTCTGCACTGGCTCCCAGAGGCTTACAAGATTAAATTTAAAATTCCAACCCAAAAAACATGCATGCAAAAACAGCACCTGTGGATATTAAAGGCTTTATATGCGATTTTTTGATCCAGCAGAGGTCGCCCTTGAGCACCAGCATGAAACCAAAACAACTCACGCTGCATTGTTGTGTTAGCATGCTAATGTTAGCGATAAATCATTAGGGATGAAATCATTTACTATGCTCGTATCTTCACACTGCATGTAAATTTACCCAAAATGACCGTGATCTAGAAACACAGTTAAGCAGTGAGTACAGTATGTTGTTCTTCTTTTCTCTAGTCCCTCAATTAAACAACTTTTATACACGAGGGGAGGAGTCAGCCGGCTGTCCCGGCGATGTAAACAAACTGAAGCTACGGCTAGGAAAGCTCAGAAAACATCACAGACAGTGGGACTCGGGTGTTACAGCCATTGTAGACAGTCATGACTCACAGTTATTTTCAGAGGATATACTTGATTTCTGTTACATTTAAGTGTGAAAAATGGCATATTAAACCTTTAAAGGAATGTAATCACTTCCTAATGACATGTGTCTTGTTGACAACCCTGATATTTATGTGGCTATATAATGTGATATTTAACATAATCTGAAAATCCTGCATTTGATAATATAATAAGATAAAAGTTCTCTTTGGAGCTTTATTTAGTACCAGTTTGATTTAATGGACTTTACCTGTGTGATGGTGAAGATGTGACAGTGTCAATAAAGAGTGAGCCGATGAGTGACTCAGGACATGATTGATGGAGGGTTCATCCAGGTAACCCAAAGGAGAACATCTCGTCAGGAACAGAAGACATAAAGTTTGTCATCCCTTACAGCAATAGAAAGACAGAAAATAAGACAGAAATTAGAAAACATTTTACCCTTGAATTACTTACATATTTATATATTTATAAGGATGTTATATAGTCTGAGCCCTATAGGGCTGCTTGCATTGTAAATCAGTTAGTCAACATTTGTACAGTTTGCAAGCCAAAGAGCAATACGTGATTTTCCTTTAAAAAACAGAATCCAAACTAACAGGTGATAGTTGATCAGAAAGAGGAAATCATAAGGTTCTGTCTGCTGCTGAGGCTAAAGGATCTATTGAAGTAAGTTTAGCTTAGGTGTGCATTAGACTTTACATTTTCATCACCCCCACAATATACAAAATAAATGTTGTACACAAGTTTAATTAGCAAATTCAGGTTTTGCAGTTGAGGCATTTTTGTAATGAACCACGATGGCTGCCGTTGATGTTAGGAAAGTGGCTACGCCTCAGTATTAACAACATTGGACAACGTTCATCTTACAAATAATACACATGCTAAGTGTTGACTAATGACTGTCTTATGTCAGGCCTAAAGTCCCACAATTCTTTGAACCAAAAGCCATATCTCAACTTGCTTCATAATCAGTACCTCTTAATAACTTCCCTCTGGAAATTAATTGAGAACTTCCAGAACAATTTTTATTTGTGAATTATTTTAACAATTCGAGACTACAGTCTTGCAATTTGATAGGCTGTTACAGAATATATTCAAAATCCTGTTTATCAAGATGTATTCGACCCACATTTCTTAGAGATTTGGAGAACCAAAGTAATCACAACAGTCAAGAAAGTTTCTTGAAGAAACTTAATTCAAAGTCCTTTTGTTTTACCATGTCTTAGCATTAACATACATCAAAAATGGCATCATTATAATACTAAGTAAAACTCACTGAAAGGGGGGTGTCAGCTGACAAACAAAGATACCATGTACCACAAACGATCTCTAAATACTTCCTGGTTAAGCCATATTGCGACTTGCACGGGTAAAATTAAAAAGATTATTGCTGCAATCAAAAATAATTGAAACATCAATCTTTCAATTCAGGGATTTAAATTAAGTGCTGTATAACAATTCATCAAGCTAATGTTGGGTTTTTCATGGCTGGTTTGAAACAAAATGAAAAAAGAGAAAACATTGGACCTACCCCATTAAAAAGTCCAATTTGGTATAGTCTAGATTGCAAAATCTTGGAAGACCATGATGCATTCAAGTACACTTGTTCTTAGGAGCACTGTCCTAAACCAGGAAGTTATCTTCAGAGAGAACTTAAAAGCTATAAGAAAACAAGGGCTTGGAAAGATGAAATACAAAACTAAAGCATTTGATTTAATCAAATTAAACCAATAAATACACAACACATAACCACAACCAAATACTGAACTAAGTTGTAAAAAGTTAACTTTTTCACCTATCTGGTGTTGATGTGAGTTTTGCAATAGGCCTAATTTTAAGATTATTAGGCAAACTAGAATATTAAAAATATGTTTGGGGTAAGTTATAATGTTAATCTAGTTTTGAAGTAATACAAATTACTTTGAACAAGAACAATGTTGATGCTGAGATGTAAACTATTAGGTATTGTAGTTTTAATTAAATCTGGATTGATTCATTGCCGTTAAAGAACGGGCTAATACCGGCAATATGACAATTATGACAAATGTCTGCACAACTAGTAATCCTAGGCTGGTAACGTGGAAAAAATATGTGGCCAAATGTCTTGAAAGCCCCAGCTCACTTTTGAAACAGACCTTCGGGGGTTGTTACAGAGCCCCTGAAGTCCCGAAAAAATATTCAGTTACTTTAAGGGGAGCAATTTGTATGCTCAGGATTTGTTCAGCTTAAACAAATCTTGGCTTTGGCTGAAAACCTGACATGGCCAAAAGTTGACCAAAAAATGTATCAAATACATAGTCAACAGAAACACATTAAATAATTGTGTTTTTATTGCAATATAGTGAAGTGTCCTATTGGTTTCAATTAAAAATCTTATCCTAAAATGTTTGCCAGAAAAGGATACATACCCAAAAAGAAAGGGAAAGACAAATTTAGAGGTTGGGAAAAAGAAAAACAAACAAACACCAAATGGACAGAAAACCAACATTGTGAAAACATCGTGTGTCTCTATTCTTCCTCCCAGTAACTAGCTGCCCTCTGCTTTTAACCTTAAGGCCTCGGGGTGAGTGTGTAAACTGCTTCTTAGTGACCTCAACATATGACCAGCCTGTTCACTAACTGCAATAAAAAAGAGGCAGTAAGAAAGCAAGTCAGTCATAGAGCCAACCAGCAGGCCTCACATGATCAGCCTGAATGAAGAGAAAGGCACTCTATCCAAAGCACAAGAATGTTATAATGCTGTTAATGTGTAGGCCTATGTTTGCACTTCAAATTTTATAACTGAATTCATGTTATGTGCAAACTATGTATTGGTCCACCCATTTATAACCCTCTTATTTACTTTCTAATTTTTGTGGGAGTGCTCACGACACAGTGACACAGTTCATTTTTTTCTGTCTCTTTCTTTGAGTCTCTTGAGCAATGTTTTGTTTTCACACAGCATGTTGGGATTGTTGTGTTTGGTGTGTAACTCATCTGCCACAGTCTCGATTAGACGATGAAGGGGAAAATAATTTGTCATGGAAAGGTGGAGGTCGCCACAGTGTTTAGAAAACACATGCATGACTGGTCACTCAACCGTGTTGAGCTTTATAAACTCTGATGAGTCAGCAAAAAGAACTTTGTTGTTTTCGAGAGAAGCAAACTATCTATCAGTCACAAGGTTTTTTCTTTCCTTTTTTCTACTTTCCTTTGCAATTGTAGTGCAGACTGAAGTACAGTGACATTGTTTTGTATAGGCCAATAGGTTAATCATGTGTTTCATCTTAAATGACAAACTTTGAGTTTGTGTTGATCTCTTGCTGATCTTGTCCTATACATGGCTAAGTTGTTTTCTGTGCAGAAAAATCTCATCACACCTTGAGCAGTTAAATTTACGAGTCACCATGACTCTTTACAAAAGGAAAACTGAGTGTGCACACCAGAAGTTGCTCCAAATCACATTTAATGAAGTATATCATTATATGTGATGTTTCGAGCCCCAGCCCTTCATCATGACTCTTTGCTGAGGTAATTGTAAACAAAGACACTCATGGTGATTGGGCTGTTAATTGCCTTGCCTGACAGCCATAAAAGCAGTGAAAGACACTAAAAATGACACATCTGACAATCTTGTATTCTTTTGTAGGTCATGGTAAGTTATTATGAGGATAATTTATTTTTTGTTGATAAAAATGACTTTGACAGGGGGCGCTGGTGGCACAGTGGTTAGTACGCGCACCCCATGTATGGAGGCTGTAGTCCTCCAATTGGGCGGCCCAGGTTCAAATCCAGCCTGTGGCGTCTTTCCTGCATGTCATTCCCTACTCTCTCTTCCTGATATCCAACCCTATCCACTGTCCTATCTCTCCACTAAAGGTGCAAAAAGCCCAAAAATACATCTTAAAAATTACTTTGACCAAGAAAAAGTTAAATTATGAGATGTAAACTATAGTATTGAAAAATATGTGGCAAAATGTCTTGAATGCCCCTGCACACCTTTGGAACAGACCTACTGATTGGGGGTAAGCCTAGCCTACTAAAGAGCCCCCAAAACTACAAAATATTGCAGAAGTTAATATCTTCTGCGCACAAGATATATATATTTATATATATATGTATATATATAGGCTATATATTTTTTTCTACTTTTTTGGGACTTTCCAGTCTCCAAAGGTTATCATATAGACTGGGGGTGACAGGGCTCCAAAATTGTCGGCAGCACTTACTGTATGACAGATACTGTCTGTTGTCGTCCCCCACTCCTTCAAATTAGACCTTGTCCATTTCAAGATGAAAACAATCAACAGAAGTCAAACTTGTAATGCTGGGCTAGAGGACTAGATCCAAGCGTGATAGGAAAAACAAGGAAGTGGTTGGTGCGCATGTGGAGGCGGGCGGCCTGGGTTCAGGTCCGGAATGTGTCCTGCTTGTTGTTCCCTACTCTCTCTCCCTGGTTTCTGGATCTATCCAGTGTCCTGTCTCTCAATTGAAGGCACAAAAAGCCCAAAAATAAAATCTGAAAACAAAAAACAAAAACAAGGAAGCAATAAGAAAAGTCGAACAATGGTCATATAATTGGGGCTTTAAGCTTTCTCCAAGTATATCCTGTTATGTGTTATTTACCAGAAAGAAAGGATAGACAAACTTGATTCTAGGTTATATGGCCAGAATATGGAAGTAGATCATTTCAAATATCTGGGTATTTGGTTAGATCAAAAGGGTACATGGAAAATACATATTCAAAAAGTAGAATCAAAATGTGAGAAAATTATAAATTTAATGAGAGCAATAGTTGGAGGAGAGTGGGGGGCAGACAAAAGATCACTCAATATGTATGCAGATGGATCCTGAAGAAGATGAAGAAGATATGTATGGAATATGTATACCAACAGTGAATGTACTCCTCCAAGAATCGCCACCTTAACGTGGTGGAGGAGTTTGCGTGTCCCGGTGAACCCGGGAGCTGTGTTGTCGGGGGCAACTGCGACTTCAGGTTGCAGAGAGGAAGGCTCTGACTGTTGAATGTGAATATGCACCCAACAGCAGCTCAGAGTACACGGCCTTCTTGGAGTCTCTGGGTGGGGTCCTGGAAGGGGTTCCACCTGTAGTTCTACTGGGGGACTTCAATGCTCACGTGGGCGACAACGGGGACACCTGGAGGGGAGTGATTGGGAGGAACGGCCTGCCCGATCTGAACCCGAGTGGTGTTTTGTTGTTGGACCTCTGGATTGGCCATAACAAACACCATATTCAAGCATAGGGATGTTCATAAGTGTACCTGGTACCAGAACACCCTAGACCAAAGATCGATGATCGACTTTGTAGTTGTTTTGTCTGTGGCCGTATGTTCTGGACACTCGGGTAAAGAGAGGAGCAGAGCTGTCAACTGATCACCACCTGGTGGTGAGTTGGATCAGATGGTGGGGAAGACAGACCTGGCAAACCCAAACGTGTAGGCCCCTGTCCATGGGATCTTCAACTCCCACCTCCGGAAGAACTTCTACCTCATCCCGGGGGAGGTTGGGGACATGGAGTCCGAGTGGTCCATGTTCAAAGCCTCCATTGTAGAAGCTGCGGCTAGGAGTTGCGGCCAGAAGACCGCCGGTGCCTGTCGTGGCGGCAACCTTAGAACCCGCTGGTGGACACCAGTGGTGAAGGAAGCCGTCAGGCTGAAGAAGGAGGCCTTTCTTGTTTGGTTAGCACAGGGGTCTCTGGAAGCATCTGACAGGTATTGGGTGGCTTCGCCCTGAGATGCTAAAGGCTCTGGACATTGTTGGGCTGTCTTGGCTGACACACCTTTTCAATGTCGCGTGGAAATCTGGGACGGCAGACCGGTGTGGTGGTTCCCATTTTCAAAAAGGGGGACCGGAGGGTGTGCATCCGACAGATGGGACAGGGATAATAGTGGAAGGAAATACTACAGTATATAGAAATCTATAAATGCGCATGTGTAAATAGAAAAAAATAGAAGGGAGGAGACTAGACTGAGACTAGAGTTTTAACTAGACTGAGGTTCGACCATAGGCCTACAGGGTTAAATAAATCATTGTTTTTGTTAAGTAAAAAAGAAACAGATGAATGTATGGAACGTAAATGTTGAAAACATAATGTTACATTGTAAAAAATACGGGGAAGAGAGGATAAGGCTAAATCAAAAGATAAGTGAGGCAAGGAGGAAATGGAACATTTAGGGTTTACTGGGAACAACTAGTTGAGGGACTAAAGAAAACAAAGAAAGCTGTTATAACATATTTGAAAGATGTAAGGTTATATAATAGGATTTAGATATATGTTTTAGATTTAATAGTTTTATTTTTATTTTGTTATTTTCATTTATTTACATGTAATGTAAAGTAGCGTCACATAGCTCAAGCTAAATACTCCGATACAGTAGGTGGCGGTATGCATCTCTTTAGTCTGTGGTTGTAACCCGCCATTATATTAAAAGAAGAATGCAGCCCAAGTACATATATTTTAATCTGAAGACCCCCACCTCCTTGTTTCATTGTTGTTTTAGTGCTATCAGTAGAACACTCATCATACAAAAAAAAATAGATTCCACAAACGCATGCCTTTTTTTTGGCCTTTTCCAGTAGAACTGTCCACCCCAGTTGTTTGGCATTTGTCAAGTTTATGAATGCCATTAGTAATGTTGTGTAATTCCATAGCCTGTTAGTACATTTGACTTCACTCTGGAGAAATGAGGAGAAGTAGGGGATATGATAAATCAACAGAATGAGAGAGAGAAGTGATGTAGGTTTGAATTAAACGGCAGAATGGCAACGAAAGAAGAGAAAAGGGTTGGAAATAGTAGAAGTATTTCCCACAGAATGATGAAACTTGTGGTGGTGGGTCTGTGGCAAATGGGACCATTGGCACGATCGGGTAAGGGGGTGTCTGGGGGATTTTTAGTACCAAACATTACTTTACCTGCATTTTGATGAATTTTATGTACAGATGTCGATTATTGTTATAATGAAGTCTGCTAGTATGTAAAGTCCATATGTAGTTTTGTATTGGTTTTACTTTAGTTTGATTTTAGAAAATGTGTGGAGGGAGCTGAAAGTTTGAGTTGCAAAGCGTCAGCCTCGAAAACCTTCAGGATTTGGAGAGGATCTGTTAAGAGGAGTGGACCAAAATCCCTCCTGAGATGTCTGCAAACCTGGTGACCAACTACAACAATCGTCTGACTTCTGTGCTTGCCAACAAGGGTCACTTCATCAAGTACTAAGTCATGTTTTGCTTGGGGATCAAATACTTATTTCCTTTGATCAAATGCGTATTACCATAATTTATAACTTTATGTAATGTTTTTTTTCTGGTCTTTTTAAAAATATTCTATCTATTTGTTTAAACAAAAGTACCATAAAAATTATAGACCACTCGCTTCTTTGTAACAGGTCAAACTTACAAAATCAGCTGGGGATCATTCTGTACAGAATTCAACATACACCAGAATGTGGTTTATTTCAGTGACATAAGGTCATGCAGTGAAGAAGTGCCCTGTTTTAGTTTAATTAGAATCTTGATTTTTATTAAGAGGGGTCTGAACAAATTTTACACATAGCAGTAACCATAGAAACGCACTTGCACCTGCGTGTGCACTGAATGAGAGAGCTGCTGACTAAATCACTTAAAGCAGCATGCACGGTAATAAATGACTCTATCCTGATTAGAAAGACACCCTTAAAAAAGAAAACAAACAAGCCGAGGACAGAACCTTACTGACATCAGCACCTTGCTCCGTTTCATTCTGCCTTTGAAAATCTTTATTGGCTATACATTTTATAAAGTTCATTCAGCACAGCAGTAATGTATCAAAACTAAGAGATACAGGATAAAATAGCTTAACCAGCTGCACAAAAAGGTTTAAAAAAAGAGCATAAGAGCGCTCACATTTAAGGAGAGACAGAACAGCGGAACCACTCTATCTCTCTGATCACTGGAGAGCACACAGATGCTTATTGCAACAATTTTGCAAGGAGTATGGAGTAAGGGGATGTTTTTTTTAGTTTATTGATCTTAGATGGGGATTTTATAACAGGTTAAAAGGAAGAAAAAATACCAAAATTGTTGGCAAATTTACTTGCGCGGCCCATCCATATAGTCTGTGTGTGGGAATTACTGAAAAGAGAGAAGTTGGTAGGAAAGAGCAAAAGGGCATGTAGAGTCCATGCAAACCACAACACAGTGGACAGAAGGGGGAGGTGACTTTCGAGGCTATCAGGAGCAGCACATCTGCAAAAAACATTATCGACTGTGTATGAATGATGTATGCAGCGTGACACTGTGTTTTTTTCTGCCAGGACTGGCTTGGGCCTGTGCAGCAAAACTAGGATCAGGTTTCACCAGTGTGCAGTGGGGGGTCGTCTCCAGTTGACGCATGATGATTTAGTCAGGTGTGAGCGTGCACTTTCCAATTTAGGGGGAAATAAATTAGAAGTGATTTTTTATGAGGCCTCTGTCCCAGGCTGTCTTAAGGCTCCCTCTCTCTCCCGCTGTGCACTGTCAGCCCAACTGATGTGTTTATAAAGAGTGCTGCAGTGGGAGCTGCCCCCACATAAACACATACTTTCACAGTAAAGGGGATATACAAAAACACTGTATGTGCACATCTAGACAACAGTTATGCTAAAAGTGGCATGTGTAAAAACACACCACTGCATGAACAAACACAAGCATCATTTCATTTGCAGTGAAAAATTATTTTCCAAGCTACAAATAATGTCACATTTGACCTGCTTTTAATGCAGGCTGCTCCTGTGAATTGTTATGGACTGTTTTTAAGTCCTAGTGAAAAGGAAAAGGAGAAATGTATCATCATTTAATTCTGTGGACTAACAGCTTGTAGACAGTGTAGATAAAATGATCATATTTAAAGTTCCTCCAGGTGTAGTCGCAGCTCTTGGCGCTATTTAGATGTGAAGGTGGAATTAGGTAACCTTATTTCCAAAACATGGAAATTCAATAAGCTCTTCCCATTAAGCAACTACTCCTCATT
This sequence comes from Labrus bergylta, assembly GCF_963930695.1. NCBI lineage: Eukaryota > Metazoa > Chordata > Actinopteri > Labriformes > Labridae > Labrus > Labrus bergylta. The sequence goes on along the minus strand of NC_089200.1, from coordinate 20,957,223 downwards.
TGCATATCATTAGGGTTGAGTATTGTCTTTTTTTTTTCCGATACCGGTGGCTGATTGGTGCCTGAGTCAAGAAAAACAAAAAATCTAAAAACAAGACGATGGTTGACGACATTAAAACTCTGCCCTCTGGTGTCCAAACCCGCTCGTAACACCTCCGTGGCTCAGGTCAGTCGTCCGTTCTATTGCTGCTAGACCTGTCGGCTTTGAGACAGTTAACCACCAAATACTCCTGTCCACAAACTTGACATTTTATAATCTGCCCTCTGCTGGTTCATGTGCAACCTCTCAAAGGGAGATCTTTTAAAGTACCTTGGAAGGGAGAGGTGCCTGAAGAGCACAATCTACAGGGGTGCCTCAAGGGTCAGTGCTCGTTCCCCTTCTCTTCTCCATATACTGTATACCACCTCACTTGGTGCAATAATCCACTCTCAGATATCCAGATCTTCCCGTCATTCCCGCCAGATGATGTAACAGTCTCAGCAAGAATTAACAAACTAACAAATGAGATTGGGAACTTTTACCGGGTGGGTCAAGTCTCCTTCCTTTACAAGACAGCGATTGAGTGGTCGGCATGATTGGCAACATGTGTGTGTTTATGTAGGTATTAATGGATGTGTGTTCATGTTAGAAAGTTAGAAACAGAAATAAGTTCTGTTTGCTAAGTATCCAACTGTGGAAATATTCAAAGCACTAACAGTAGAAAAATGAGCAAACTCAAACAATCAAAACTCTTAAGGTGCACAACCGCACTTTTAAAAATCTGGGTAGAGCTCTAGCATCTGTTGCTGGTCCGTGGCTCTACCCAGATTAAATGACGTTAACGGACATTGAGTGTGCTGACTTTCTACTCTCTTGTAATAATCAAAAGTATCTAAAATTTCCCTCGTGGCTGTTTGTATTCTTGTGTTTAATCAGTTTTCTTTCCATAGGCTACCGCAACTTTTCTTGTGTCATTGTTATTCCACTCAGAGCTTACACATGATCGTTTTCTGAGGTTTTGCTCTTTATTGGCTGCAGAATGAGGTGTAGACCAGAACGACTACTCTAATCGGGTAGCAGCACGGGTCCTAAAAAAACAAACTGCATTTAGCCAATATAACTCAATACCTCTCGACCATAAAATAACCAGGCTGAATAAAAAAGGCATCAAGTATTGAAAGCTTAAGTGTTTCACTTCATACAGGCTCTTTATAAGAAAAACACTGCAAGCAGGGGTCTATATTCGGTTAAGGGTTTTTAGTATGGTGCTTTACATTTTGAGAAAAACATGTTTTTGCCTTCTTGCCAAGTCCACACTGCTCTAATATCTGAATGGTATGCTAGAGCTAGAAAACTACCTTTGCATTAGGACTGGAAACAATAGGCCTGGCTTTTATGTATCTCTAAATCTCATACATTAACAAAAGTATGTCAAGTATTTTAATGTAATCAAAAATTAATTTAACTATTCTACTAACTATGCAATGTGTATGCTTCTTGCCTAAAAGTTTATGCTAATCTACCAAGGCTATGTCTAAAAGCTGAATAATATCTCTTAAAGTATGGAGGGTTAGCATTTTTTTTTCTTAGTTTCTAAAGAAAATTTGCCAAAATAAATAAATAAAAAATGTTTGAAACCACCAAAAAAGAAACGGAAAGTCCATCAATAGTCACTTCTGGTTCCAAAACATCGCAATGGCAACCCCGAAATGCTGAACTTGAGCCCTCCAAAGGGTGCAATGCACTTTTTAAAATTTATTTATTTATTTTTATTTCACAAATGCATATTTTCACATCATTTTTCATGTACATGTCACTGTTTATCTGACTGTTAATTAAAGTACCTAGGTACCACATTTGGCATATGGCATTTGGCCCATGTGATTTGACTTAGAACTGACATTTCTTTGTTTTATATTCAGATATGGTTTTGGATCAATTTATCCATCCGACCACACATCCAGTTGTCAGTCATACTGCTACCTATGCATTCCTGAGTCATTGTCATTTAGGCTGTAGCAGCAGTGAGGGCAGCTCATAGCCACATTCAAGTACAGCTAGCTGTCACCAGATGCAGCTAAACCTAAACACTAGCAGCCACAGACCCTGTTCCCTCTCACCCTGTTACTACACTCCTATCAGCTTCCCACACCAACATTAAACACGCACACATGTTCTCACTCCTTTGGTTTTACCCTCAGACATTTTTTCTTCATATCTTCCCACCCAGCTCTTTCTTTTATTCTGTACACACCCGGCATCTTTGATCTTTTGATTCGTTTACTTCTTGTGCTGTCTCTCTAGCGGATATCTCCCAAATGCACACATGGCAGAAGGTCTGCATAAGGTAAACACAGAGTCAAAAGAGAGGCATTGTAGATTTATTTGGCTTTGATCCAGCGGGTTCATGTGTGACCAAATGTGTTTGTGAATGGGGGGAATACAAACCTGGCAGGAGTAAGGGGATGGATCAGCAAGATCAAGCGATGTGGGGCGAGAACATTCATTTCAGATGGCCCAGGCCGTGACAGAATTGTTCCTGCATGCTGTTTTCCATCCAGCGCCGGTGTCGTGTTCGCAGGTTCCATGTGTTGTAAAGTCAGAGTGGTTTTGGCACGAAGGCCCGCGCCAGCTCCTGTTCTGAGGGTGAACCCCATCCTGCCTAATGCATGGTGGGCTGCAGCGCGATGCAAAGCCAGGCGAAAGGAGTGAAAGTGTTGACAACGCTGAAGCTAGAAACCCAGTCCAACCCTGACACTGAATACTCAGACTGCCACTACATGTTCCCTTTCACAAACATCAACCCCCAGTCTGTCTTTCCCTCTGTCTCTTTGTCTGTTTCACAATCTGTTTTTTTATTTCCCCCTGTGTCCTGGTTTATGTTTCTAGTTTTAAAGATAAGAAGAATTCAAGTTCCCCAGGTATAAAAGTCTGTAACTGAAATTGAACATTTTTTTTTTACATTCCTGTCATTTGCTTTCTTTTTTCTTGATTTCTTCTATAACTTATTATTCTTTGTCTTTCCCCCCTGCTAACTTGTTTTCGTTATCATTCAAAAAGCTCTATTGCTTTGAATCACACCATGACATTTGCACTCAGCAGAGGTCCTTAAATGGATGGTTTTTAATTGAATTGAATATAATTTTGAATGGGTTTGTGGGTTTTAAGCCACCTCAGTTGGACCATTCAAAAATATTATCCGTGTTAATGTATGCTATATTTTCAGTGTATCACCTTGCTGTCAAACAGCCCTTTCCTTTGGCCCCTTTTTTTTTTTTTTTACAGCAAAACTTCCCCATTGCTACTTATGTAGCACAGTGAATCATACCAGCTGTTTTTATTTTTGCCTTTTTAGGGGACTTATACATGTTTTGTTGCAGACTGGCTTCTACAAGCAGGGAATGTGCTGCCTGCATTCTACCATCATATGTACACTATTGAGGAGAACTTATACAACCCCACTTGAAAAATCAAACTATCCCTTTCAGTTAAATCTTTTATTTGGGTCATGCACAGGCTACAGAGATAGAAAGACAGATGGATTTGACATTCCAGTGTGAAAGTGAAAAATGACTCCCCAGCCACCATCAGATGCCCCTTTCTGTTCACACAGAATCATTGTCCCTCAGAAGGAAAGGAGACAGGTGAGCACCTCAGTGTGACAACTCACCGAGGGTCATGTAGCGAACACTTAATCAAACAACCTTAAAGGGCAGTTTAAGGCCGAAGGGAAGAGCGCTTCAAGGTAAAACAGTGAACAAGACAGTGCATTCAGCCAGCTGCAGTGGGCGCTGTTCTGTCACTCACCTCAGCTCGTAGATTCATGTTTGGCACTCTCTCACTGATAGGTACAGCTTTTGATTTTAATGCAGATGGTGGTGATGGTTGTCAAGGTGGAAATCAGCAGCCCATATTCACTGGCATTGTAAACAGCTGATAAGGGACCGCCAAGCTTGGCCTCTTATTCTGCAGTAGCTACAGATAACTGTAGTCCACAGTATCATAATATGATAAGGTGTGAATTATAACACCTCGTATTATGGCTCCAGGAGTTTGTGTGCCTCTGTTGGTGTTTGTGTACCCAGAATGATTTTGATCTTGAGTTGTAAGCCGTTGCAAGCTCTGGGTGATTAATCAAATTTTATGTTCATTTAGAATCCCAGCTTCCAACGATTTCCAACATTATGTGTTGTGAATCCAGCTCCCCTCTTTTGGCGCTGCACACTTTCTCCTCTCACAAAACCTTACCTACAATCTCAATTTGAATCATACATTTGTGATTATAATAGTTCTATAAATGAGCAGCTATAGTGAAAGCAAATATTAAGGTGATGGAAAGATGGCAGTTTGACAGGTAGAAATTCAAAAGGGGTGAAGGGGGGCAAAGAAAATATGGTAGCAAGAGAATGCCAGAAGGACGGAGGGAATAAAACAAGAAGAAAGGCCGACAAAAAGAAGTTAGTGCTTTAAAAGCACATAGCTGAAGACGTGGGTTAATGTTTAATAACATCTTGTTGTTTCTTATAGATTTCCTTATTGCAATACAACCCAAAGCCAATGAAACCACCACACACAGCACAATCATGCTGCATAACATTTACTTTTCTCTGTAACTCTACACTTCCTGTGTAAGAGATGATAAAATGCATTCTATAAGCTCCTCAAAACAACCCCTTTCTCCTGCACACCTACTCTCACATAAAAAGAAAAACTGTTATGAAACATGTAATACCTAAAATCTCTGATACAAACACTCGAGGGCCTCCATTATTATGTGACTGTACTTTTATGCTTTAGCACACAAGTGGATGAAACATTGGTCATTAATGTGCACCAGCGCTCTCAAATCCATACCCATAACAAAGCCGACCCCTGACACACTCCATTAACCTGTCTCTGCCTTTCCATTCCCTCAGACTTTTTAAAAATGTATGCTGATTTTCTATTTTCTGCTATATTATTCAAATCACTAACAGATAAATTAAGATGCACAAAAATGCTGTAGCCTTTCTGTGATTACCAGTATGGGATATCACTTTAAAATGAGGTCAACAGCTTTCTGAATATAATTATCTGCAAAAAGAAATGAATGCAAATGCCTGATTTAAACATGAACTCTTTTGAAAACGACTTCTAAATCAGAACTTTGACCTTTAACAAATGAGCACACTACAGACATTTATCCTGATCACTCATTTAGTTTGAGTTGGCACAGAGAGAAAGACATAACTGCACAACAGTTTTAATAATCCCCTAGACAGCTCTTCTCTCATCTTATCATGTCCTCTCCTACTTAATGAGACATCTCTCCTCGCATGTCTGAGACTCTGGTTTGATTAGCTAATGAGGCGGCGTTAAACACGCACTTGTGGCTAATGATTCAGTGTTATGCATAAACACTCAGGAGCAGCTGGGGAAAAGCTAGCTGGTCCGTTTGGTTGTTGGAGAAACAGTTTATCTAGTGATTATGTATGATAAGAAGTTACATAAGGAAGCAGAAGCAGATACAGTACAATTCATTCAAGATTTGTGATTTAAAAAATGTTTTTAATATGTCTAATTTATTATTATATAATTGATTTCAACAATGTTTTTAACTCCTTGAAACCATTTTGTCATCCTGAAAGAAAAGAAAACATCCTGTGTGTACATAGTCAGGAGTAAGTGACAAAGAAATAACAGTGCTTTAGCAGTAAGGTCATTCAACTCAGCAGCGTCTTCCTCAGAGCAATGATTATCTGTGATAGGAGGCCCTCTTCTCTCTATCACAGTGTTAATCTCATCTTTGGGATCAGCTGAGAGCAGGTCAAGCTCTCTGTACGACAGGAGTCCCACTCACTGCTGCTTCAATGACACTTTCCCTGATCTCCTCCTGAAATGCCACTGTCATTCAGTGCACACATTCTGTCCATTTGTACATACAGTATATTAAAAAAAACACTTTCCAGTTCAGCTGCATGCTTTACTGTAGCTGCCTAGAGACACATATGGGAGACTATGATACAGTTAATAATAATCTCTAAACATGAGAATGAAACAGTGAAATCTAAACAGATTGAAATGACACAAAAAGTGTTTTGTAGCCCTATCACATGAAATGATTCTGCCTACTCAGTTACTGTCATCAGGATATTGTGTGAAACCAACAGGATTTAGTTTTCTTAACATATAACAAAGAAACAAAATACCAATATAAATATATATATTGTTAAACTTAGGTGTATTCTTGACCGGGAAAAATAAGGTTCATCAACTTACTTGCATTACAGTTACCTTTGTTTTGGTGAAATATGTAAGTTATATTTATAAAAAAAAGGGGTAGACCTCATTGTAAACTGAGCTTTCCCTGGCTGTTGATATTCACTTTTGACTCAATTCTCATGTAGCTTAGATCCAGGTTGAATATTTCTGATTTTAAAAGAAATGCTTGCATGTTGCAATTATGGTTTTGTGGTTTGTGCAGTACAAAATAATCTTTCCGTTGTGGTTAAATTTAGAAAACACTTTTGCAAAGCAACTGACCAGCATACAAAAAACAAAACAACTCTCCTTGTTCTCCTTTCAAAACTTTTGTTCAGAGGAAATCACTAGTTTTCTGCCCTTTGATCTACAAAATGAATCAACTTGTGTGGCTATCGTAAAGTTTTTGACATTCAATGCTAAACATATACCAACTTAAGAACACAATATGAGAAAGAATAAAATACTGTGTTGTTTCTCTGCTTTAGCGTATATTAAGCAAAGACGCACATAATGCATGCATTAAAAACAAAAAAAATGTGTCATATTTTATGCAGGGACCACTTTTACAAAGTCATGCAATCCAATTTCTATCAAAAAAGTGTGAGCGTTTGATCCCCTCAACCTATAAAACATAGTTTCCGATACAGATAAATAGGAAAATCACAAACACGTCTTTATGTCCTCAGCACCCCCTGCATGCAGAGTTTAGACCTCTGCCAACAGGGCGGAGGTTCACTTATGTAAGGAGGTCGAAATCAAATAGATATCTGAGATCGTTTGTGCAGCTGTTGGGTTTTTAAATAAGCAATAGGCATTATTGCCTGTACACTTTTACTATGGACTGTTGGTCTTTTGTCTCTTATATCACTCACGTCCATCATGGTGATATCCATGGTAGTTATGTTTTATATGTATGTATTTATATCATTGTGCTGTTTTTTTATGGATGTATTGACTGTATGGACCTCTGTTGCAAACCAAATTGCCCCTCGGGGACAATAAAGATTGTCCAAATCCAAATTTATGTAAATGTATGGACAATAGAAAATGTAAGGAATATTTTCTTAAAAGGACGTTTTCTTTTTCTCATGATCATTTGTAAATGATAAAAGTAAACTCTTTAAAAAAAACTCTAAATAAAAGTAAAAACTTCTTTCATAAAGCAAAAACCCTCTTTCTCACCTCAGAGTTTTTGGGAAATAAACGTAAAAAAAACTAAGGCAGCCTTGACCTCCACCTCGAATTTCTGTGCTTCCTTTTGTGGCTGAACACACACGCGCGCACACACACACACACGCGCGCGCAAAGTAAGTAGGTTCGCAGGGGGAAGAACAGGGTTTTACTGCTCTGACTAAAATAAAACATGAGGACTTTGTGGTCCACAGAGCAGTTGGAAAGACAAATATTATTTTCTTTACGAGCGAGAGAAGTCCAGGGACGGGGAGTGTAAAACGCTGTAATGATAGAATGGCTGAAGTATTAAACCTTTTAACTTTGGCTGTAGGCTCTTGACCTGGATGAGTAGGAGGCGAGAGAAGAGAGATATATACTGTCTGAGCAATTTTATAAGCTCTAATTCAGATGCACGCACGCGCACACACACACACACACACACACACACACACACACACTCACAGATCACACACTTATCTTGGCAGAGTTCTGTAAATGTTTATATTTGAGAGAATATTGAAGTTTTATAATTTGTCCTGAATGAAGACCTTTACACACCTCAAACTAAAGAAAAAGCTCTAGTGTTTTGTTTTGGCTTTCTGAAACCTTTTGCCTCTTTTTGTTTAGATTTTTATCCAGTCTTACATAACATTTCAACAAGTTTCAATATATTATACAAATCTTGCAGATGTCTTGATATTTCCCTGACACAGAAAGTAAATATATTTCTAATTTAAAAAACGTTTTAAGTAATATTTTGGCAGTTGTTTTATGCATTGCAATAATTTTCAGTCAATGACTATTTTGGATGAAGCTTTGAAGCAGAGCCACCGTGGGGCATCACCAGGTCCTTTGATCCCTTCCACATCCAGTCAAACCTGAGATTTCCTGTTGCACTCAGGCACTTTGAACTCTGTATGCTAATGTTGACATGCCACACCAACAGCTCTCCGTCATGAGGCTCATTATCTGTCCGTTTCCCTGTGTGATGATCACCATCATTACCCCGACACATCCACTCACGGTGCTGGTCAGCATTTCAGGAAGGGCTCAGATTCCAGGCGGGCTTTTCTCACGCGTCCCTTGGGGCGCGATAGAGGGAGGGATGGAGAGATGGGTGGTAGGAACGCAAGAGAGACACAGATGAGCCTGCAGGCATGTCAGATATGTCAGGACTGTGAAATTTAAGCATATACACATATAAAGGCATGTATAGAGTATGCATGAGAACAATATCTGACTGTCTCCTAACTCTCTCTCTCACACATATACATTCATGCAGCTCAGATGTCTGCACCTTTCTCAACCACAAGGGGGGAGAGGGCCACAGGTGGTGCTGGCATGAATGCATTTGTGACCGTTATGTCCTTCAGAGTTTATTCCAAAATGTTTAACTAATACAGACAAGATTAAAGAAATGTCCCTGTCACACGTGTCTCTGACATTTGAATGAAGCACTAAAAGGATCCTATTGCAGAGGCACTTCAGTGTGTGTAGCTTGTGTCACTATGTGTGCACATGTATCTGTCCCTCTCTATTTCCAGCTGCAGCTCTCAGGCTGGGGCCTCCTCCTGGTAGCCATTATGGGTGTGTTTGTGTGTGTTTGTGTGTATGAGTATGTGTGTCTGTGTGTGTCTGGGTGGTCTAGTCCTGTCTCCCTCCCTCTAATAGTTTTATACTGTTCTGCCCTGGTGGTGCCCGAGGGCAGGGGGGTGTAGAAGAGGGGGCTAAGGTTGGGCAGCGGGTGTGAGCGGCCCCGTTGAGAAGAGCAGACGACAGGCCTTATAAAGCTTCACAGGGTCTAGGCCCATCGCTCTCAGCACTTCCTCCCCGCTGCCCTCTTTGCCCCCCTCTGTCCGCCACTACCCCCCCCCCCCCCCCCCCCCCCTGCAGGCACATGTGGTCCGGCCCTAATGGGACCCAGCTGGACTCCCACCTTCCCTCTCTTACGGACCCAAGCCCCGGTTCTCTTCTCTCTGTTCTCTTCTCTGCCTTTCAACGTTCAGACCCAGATGGCACTCCTACAGGCAGGATATTCACCGCTGGGGGATGTATTTAGTATTCTTTTCTTTTTCTTTTTCTTTTTCTGTTCCTTTCTCTCTTCCTCAATTATTTTTCTCTTGTCTTGTTTGGCGGCCTTGTGATGTGGCTTAAGTCAGAATGAACTACATGAGGTAACGAAAAGAGCAGAGATGAAGGTGTCTTGTCATGCAGGAGATTCTCACCAATACCTGTGTTCTCCCTGGTGTCCCCCACAGCAAGTCGTTTACACGTCAAACTCCCTGCAGCTTCCATAATCAGTGCTCCTTTGCGGTGAGTTAGTGTGGGGAAACCTTTGCTCCCCAGGCCTACCATGCTTCATCCCTTTGGAGTGGCAGCTTTGAGATGTAAACAGGGCGGGACCAATTGCCCATCACCAACTTTTTATGGTACAGAGGAAACGCAAACATACAAACTGGAGAATTTTACACAGCAGCCAGCAAAACATTCTCACAGTGCTGCAGGGGACAAGTTTTTCCAAGGCCTGTCAGCAGTAATTCAAACATGTGCACATTCATGCATGCTGAAGTTAAAGCAACTGTGCATGCGTGTGAATACCATAGCTTGTGTTCCTAGCAGCACATGTGACATTGTGTCATACACTAAAAGTTAATGATGGAAGTATCTTGTCATGACTCAATCAGTGTGGTACAAAAAGTGCACATTACGTTTTTAAAACTTCTGAAAGAGTAAAGCAGTGATGAATCGGTGCAATATAATTGCGGCTGAACTCAAAAACTGACTTAATGGTACTCACAATTTCTCGAAACACTTCCTACTTTCAGCCGTGCATGCAGTAAGACTAATTATACAGGGGACAGACTTTGCAGTTTACCATAACATCTTATCATTGTCAGACCATAACTAGATGTTCACACTGATGACTGCTTTAGTTCCTGCTGTGTGGTCCTTCTCTGATCCCTGCAGATGGTGTCATAGTGATTCCCCTCCATGTCGGAGATGAGAGGGAGTTGGGTGCAGCAACATTGGGTTTGTGCTCTTGAATTCATTATCTCCGACTAAATCCGTCCCTGTGATCAGAGCAGGAGTCTGGATGGTGGCAGAGGAAAGTAGGAAAGTCAATCCCACTTAATCTTGTAAAACTACGATCATACATGCATGCTGTAGGTTTAGTTGATTTCACTGTGCTATTGTTTGTAGAGTACTTCTCCTTTTGTCAGATTTTCCTCCACCCGTTTAACTGTGTTTCCCAATGCTACCATTGGGACAAGATTTGTCATATAGGTGCACTCTGTCAGTTTGAAAAGGAGAAGCAGCAGGTAAACCAAGTGTCCATCAAATGACAAGGCAGCCATACAACACCACAAAGTTAAATGCTATTTCAGTAACTAGCAACCTACAGTGGCAATGAAGCAAGCGATTTCTGAAAAGTAGAGGTGTAACGGAACACAAAAATTTCGGTTCGGTACGGTTCTTAGTTTTGAAGCTTCGGTTCGGTACATTTTCGGTACAGCAAAGGGACCTGATGCAACACTTTTTTTATTAGGAACATTTAGAATTTCCATTTTACACATTGGGCTAAGTGCAGCATCGACAGTTCAGACTTGTACTGCTCAGGTTACCTTTTAATAACATTTTAAGTAACATTATAAGTAAACATTGTAAAAAAAAACTAAAAAAAACTTATGCTGCATCCTTCAACCAAAAGAGTCTCCAATAAATAAAAGACATGAATGAAATAAAGTATTTTAGAATGAAATGAAGTGATTAATATAGCCTATATGTAAAAATATTTATTTTTAATTACAGTGACACCTTTTAGTTTATTAAGCCAACAGTTTTTTGAATTCCCTTTGAGCACATAATAAACCCTAATCACATCTGGGACAGTATAGTTTCATCGCAGAACTATTAATATTTCCCTCTGTCGATATAAGAACTTCAATGGCTTTGGCCCGTTCAGAATTACTAGCAAAAGGCTGTCTGTTTTTTCCTAGTTGCAGTGATGTTTACGTTCGCGTGGTGCCTTTTCAAGTGCTTTAATAAGTTGGACGTGTGGCCTGTGACGTACCCGCTGAACAACGACCCCTCCATTTTTGCGCCGCAGCGCTGTTGGAGCGGGATCATCACTGAAAATGAAAACAAAACTTAAGAGTAAGTCCGTAAAAAGAACTCCATCCTGGCAGGGCTCGAGGAACTGGTAATCTGCACAGTTTGCACAGTTTATGTTTGAACTTACTTATGTTTTGAAGTTACAAACTAAAAGCTGTGTCCCATACCAGCGGCCGCAGCCTTCCTCCACCCTGAGGTGTGCTTCTGCTTGGGGTCATGTTCCACGCGTGTTCCACTCGTACTCGGATCGGTCCTGGTCCGAAACGGTCCGGTCTGAGTACGTGTACCTTTACACCCCTACTGAAAAGTATTAACAATATATCAATATGTCAATAACTATTGACAATGTGCACCTGTTAATTAGACTTTATAGTTTAAAAAAACTTACTATCTGTTCATTTAAAAATACTATTGAAGGGGATATAGCTAAACGAGTATTTTACTGATACTTTGATAAATTCCGTTTTGCCATGAATCATCTGTAGAGACAAAAACCCTTCTTGTATTTCTCTGGATCCATTCTACAACATGTCTCAGGCCCTTAGCCCCATGTCCATGTGTTCCTAAAGACACTAAAAACACTATTACAAGTGTGTATTTATTTCTTTTATAGCTAAAACAATGATCTTATACTGCTAAGCCCTGTAGTTTCAGCAAACAGTGATCAAACCAGAGTTATTTGTGTATTTGTTGGGGGCTATTTGGAGCTTTAGATTTGGCTAGTGAGTATTTATGGCAGAAGGCCAATGACTGAAAATAAACATTTCCCATGGTCATCATACAAAAGGAAAATGTCCCTTAGTGCTAAATTGTGACAACACTAGGGGCCTATCGTGCAGTGGAATAGACAGTCTTCAGCAACACGGACGATACTTATTATGTTCGAATGAGTGATGGTTTTGGTTTCTTTTTTTCCATTTGTTGGCAGCAAGGAAAATATTGAATGTCATTAGAATCACCATTTATGTCTCAAGGATGCAAACAATATGTTTAGTGAGAAACACTCGATGTAAACACACTGTAACTGTGTTTGTTTATAAGGACATTCCATAGGGTACCTTTACACAAAGAGGAAAGAGCGAGTTTAGATTTGGGGTGAGTTTGGGTTAAGGATCATCATCCCTCCACAATGCCCCTTCCATTCAGTCCGTACACTGGCCTCCCCTGATCTGGCTTTCCAGGGGACTGAAACCATGACTCTTGCCCCCCCACTGTCTCCACAGGTCTACATATCCTGGAGCAGAGGAGGCCCCAGAGTGTTTATTTGCAGCAGACGCCCAGGCTAAACAGGAAGGGACAGGAGACCGTCACTGGGGACTCAAAACACATACCCACATCAGCGGGCCCTCTCAGTGTGGATTAAGTCGCTTGTTTAAGTGAATCGCGAACTTCATCGTTGGTTATGTGCTTGTAAATAACCACATATAGGCGTAAGCATTGTGGGTGGCAAATATGCATGTCAGCACTCTGCTGTGGGTCAACATGTGTTCACACCTGCAGTTTGTGTGTACGGTTCATTCGAGTGTTTGAGTGTTGATGTGTTCTGGAGGTAGAGTGCAGCAGTACTCGTGACAACCCAGGCAGACGCTACACTGTCCATGCAAGGCTTTATGTGAGCTGTTCAGACAGAAAAATAAATACAGCCAGCCAAGGGAGGAGAGGAAAGTGAGTCTTTTTGAAGTCAGGGAGCTGTGGAGAGACACATGAACCATCCTGTTTCAGAAACCTGAACGCAGCCTTGTTAAGGAGCAGTAATATGTGTTTGTGTGCGCCAGTTATAACACAGTTCCAAGACTTGGCTCTGTGTGTTCACATAATCCTGTGTAACCCTACACACCTCCCCGATGATGTCAGATTAGCATAAAGCCAGAGGTTTGGTCTGTGTTTATATGTGTGTGAATCAAGTACGTATTCAGTGCGGCGAGTGAGATGTCTGGTATTGTTTTTTGGGCAGTAAGAGAAATGTAAACAGCGGAAGGTAGCGGCTAAGGGAGAGTGGAAGAGCAGAGACGTTTCATGTGTGTTTGTGTGTTTTATGTGTGTGTGTGGCGGACGGATGGTGACATCAGCGGTTGGGCAGGGAGCGGGTGAAGGGGCTCTGGTCAGTGTGAAAGTCGAGGCTGTCACACAGACGACGTCCAGTTGCACGCCACGCTCACAACAGAGCCCTCAGCCATGGCAGGGGCCTGAGGACTGGATGACGGTGGTCTGCCAAAGTCTGTCAGCTCTGTGGCAGCCTAAATGTTTCAGTGCAACAGTCTGGAAAGAGAAAAGTAACAGTCACACCAAATGTTGGCATTGGATTTCAGCATTAAAAGGTTTCCATGGCCATACTGAAAGGAAATTGTGTGTACTTTTCTACGGTAAATTGCACATTTTAAGGTCAATTAGGAAGCAGTTGAATATAATTTTCTTTTATTTAGTAGATTTTAACTTCAAATAAACTACTCCCTAAAGGAAATAAACTGACAAACAGAAATAAGATGAGAAGGTAAATCTGCTGTGTAGGTTTGTGTCTATGCTGTATTATACATGTGGCTGTGTGTCTTTCTATTGTGAATGTTGCTGATTCCCTGAATAAGACACGGGGAAAGGTCCAGCTGTTTAATTCCTCTCAGTTTTAATATCCATTAATACCGTATGCTATTGTGTTGAGTGCTCATTTTGCATGCATATTGCATAGTAATATTTTGGGCATACAAATTATCCTTTTTTCCTAAGCTTTCATTTTAACCACAGTTCAGTTGGTAATTTTTCCTCTTTATTGCCAAGTTTTTTTTTTTGTTAAGAGTTCAGCTACTGCACAAATACGTGGTACAAGAAGCATTTGCTGCATTTGCAGTGTGGCCCAGTTGAGGCTTATGTAAAGGAGGACGCAACCGTATTAGCCCAGGCAGTGTTGCTCTGCAGCTGAACCAGTGGCCTGACCTCCCCAGATGAGGGCAGGTGTAAAGAATATTCCCAACAGGGATCACTGAAGTATCACTTTTACAGTAGTGTTCCATTAAGTATTTTTGTTGGGACCACCAGTGAGGGGCTGGCTCTGAATGCAACCAGAGGAATGATGAAACTTCTCTCAGGCCAAGGCTCATCGGTTCTCTTTCTCCCTTAATCGGAGGAGGTGGCCCTTGCTTTTTTCTGCGATCTGCCTTTGATCCTTGTCTCTCTTCTTTCCCTACAATTCATATTCCAGACAAAGACTCCTCATCCAACAAACGCAGCCGCTGCTTTCAGGGCCAAGCGTCAGGCTGTTGAGGGAAGGAGACAACGGGAGAGGAGCAGGGAGGACAGAGAGCAGGAGAAGAGAGGAGAGCATGCAGTTTCACCCAACCCGGAGGTCCCAGGCAGCCCCCCAGCTCTCAGTACCCTGCCTCCAGGAGACCTTATTCAGAGACTCACCTAATGAACACTCCTGCCCTCATTCAGCCCCACAATGGAGCCCTCCACTGCCATTGAGCCCGCTCACAATGGAGAACATCGCTCCAATTAAAACCCAGAGACAATGAGCCGGGTAGGTGAAGGGGTGGAGGTGTGCGTGTAATATGTGTGCGTATGAGGGGTCGAGCTGGGGGGTCAGCAGGGTAATGAACAGGCCCAACCTGGCAGATCTCTTCGGAGGTCCACTGAAGTGTCGTTGCCTCTGATGTGCTGTTTGGATCAGTAAGAAGCAATTAGGGCCCATTCCCTGAACATCTAGAACTGTTGTTCTCCCCCATGCACATCTAGTGCCTGTTTATGTGTGTTTGTGTGTGTTTGAAGGACAAAGAGGAGAAAAAAGGGAAGACCATGGCAGGGAGCAGTCATGTGAGTTAGCCATCAGAACTAGAAATTATCAATAGACTGGTAACTTCAAAATATTTGATTCCTTTGTAGCAGAATTAGATTTCAAAGAACGAAAAGGAAGGAGAAAAAGAAGAAGCTACAGAGGAGTGGCTGTGTGCAAGCAGGAAGTGGTAAACAGTAGGATGAAGAATTAAAAAGGCCTATTTGAACACAAAAAAAAGCCTTACTCTAAAAATGTTCAACATAAAAGCAGCAACTCAAAACTAAGTGCTGTGATTTAGATGCAAAATTGTGTTTAGGGAAACATGGAGGAGATTCAAATGCACAAAACTACACACAAAAAATGTCACAATGTGTCTTGAGCAAAGGGTCCACACAGCCTTCCATAATGTTGTATGTCTAATTATTGACATTGATGCTCAAAATACAGCGTCTGCAGAGACGTGACATTTGACAGAGGCAGGAAAGCCAACAAAGGCCAGAACAAAGGCAGGATCAGGGCCATGATAATGCAGCTCAGTGCAGATCCCACTCATGAATATGGCAGCTGTGGTGGTGACAGAGGTGAAGTTGTAAGCGGGTGTGTGATGCATGCTTATACTGTGTCTTACTGCATGTGTTTGCTTGTGCGTCAGTACAATTTGACCCACATATAATGCATGTCCTCACAGTCTACAACCTCAATGACATGTGCATGTATTACTATGAAGCCCACTGGTGTTAAGGCATTCATATGTCTCTATCTGCCTGTTCCTGCTCCCAATGGGGCTAAAAAGTCAATCAACTAGTCTGTCAGGGGAGCAGGACACACACTCTGCCCAGGGATCAATGCCCTTCACCCCTGGGACTCTCGCTTAGTCAGTAGGGGCATCAAGAGCTTCGTAAAGCTGCTTAAATCCCTCGTACTGGTTTGACAGCTGACTGCAGGGGACACCTCTTTGTGTGAGTGTGTATGTGAATGTAGTCTGCTTTGTTGTGCGTCTTTATAGATGTCCTTTTAAAGCTCCTGTGAGGAACTTTCACTTTTCCATGATTTATTTATGTCTGGAAATACAGTGTGACCTCATACTGTATATTGATGCATGTGTATTGGTTTGTTGGTTTAAACTGTGCTTCCTTTCTTCCTTATGTATATTTCCATATCAGATTTCTTTATAATTCTACAACAATGTGGTTAACAGATCAGTTTTTTTTGCTAAGCCTCTTGGCATTTGGAAAAGAGACATGTGCCTTAAATGCTTGAGCTTGTTTGTTGTGATTTATTCTCCAGAGGAAACATTTGCTTTCATCCCTGGATATTTGTATAAAACCTAATCTTTCCAGAAGAATAAAAAGCTTTGTCTCTCTGTAAGCACAGTTGTCGTTCAACTGCCATCAGTAACAGCCTCTTTTCTCTAGCTGGCAAGTTTCTGTAGGAGCTAGCCTAGCTTTGTTCAGGATCTCATCTGCCCTCAATTTACTCGCCCGGTGACCTCCCAACCCTGACCTGTCAGTGCAGCGTTCCTTTCTTTATTACTGAAAGCCGTATTGTTTTCAAATGAAAAAGGACATAAATACGCTCTGATATTCTAGAGTCTCACTTGAGTGGAACTAAGAGTTGTAGTAAATCAAAGGCCAAGAAGAGGAGTCCCACCACTGTGTCCATGTGTCCATACTGTGTGTGTCTGCGTGTGTGAGTTCTTTCTTTGTGTATACGAGTGTGTTTTTGTTTGACTGACTGACTGTGCATGTCTCTACCCAGTGTGGGAGGGTTTTTTTTCTTCTTGGATCTCCGTAGTCTGTCTTGTTGGTGTTGCCACAGACCTCCTTTTCTCTTCCTCTCCGGTTCCTGTGGCCTCCCAAGGCTTCCTCTAGCCGTCAAGACCTAGGACTGGCAAGGGACTGGGTTGATGGTGGAGGGGTGGAGGATTTGAGACGTAGGGGCGGTATCATGTTCTCTCTCTCTCTCTCCTGCTACAGATTTATGGGGGCTCAGTCCTTCTCTAAATATTTGCCTTTCCCCCTGTACTGTGGGAGATTGATGGCCTTTGATGTGGGGGGGGGGGGGTTGATGGAGGATGGAGGTGCGGAGGCTCAGGGTGTTGGGATCGAGGATGGGAGGAGTGTATGGATAGGTAAAAATCCGATTTAGGGCCGCTTAGGGGCCCAGCGGTTCTGCTGTACAGTGTAAGGTTACTACATGTTAACATTATGTCTGAAGATCCCTCATTTCTATCAGTTCACTGCTCTGTTTTAATCCAGTGAGAACATGTTTAATACATCTTTACAGCTGGTACAGTGAACCAATGACTTAAACATAAATATTTTGGAGTATTGTAGCAAGGTCTACCAATTACCTGTTTCCGTGGAGGATTACTCCTGAAAGAGTTGCTTATAAGAATCCTTTCCACAGTCAATCACGAGTTACAAAAACATCTGTTAAAAAGCCAACTTTCAATCTCTCCCAATCTCCTTTTGTAAATAATTGGTTTCAGATTCCCACATCTATTTGCAGATCCAAAAAATGTTGCATCATCTGGAGTTTGATTTGTTGAAGTCTGTTTTCCTTCTGAATACAACTCCCCCATAGCCAATTGCACGCTCCCCTCAGCAAAGGCCAACTTATTGTAAACAATGATGTTTATGTATATGTAATTGTCTTAACTGTGCAGCATAGTGGCCCCATTCTCTCTCTGTCTTGTTGTTTAATAAATCCAAATAAATCCGATATAGACATGCAGCCAAAGTAGTAACAGCTCTGTGAAAGCAAATAGTTGCTTCTGTTATTAGAGCTTCAAGGAAAATAAACGGGTAATTTTAGCTTTCATTGTGGTGGAAACATAAACTTTCTCTCTCGTGCCCAGTTTTCTCCTCTCGAACGGCTCATCTCTCGCCCGCCATGACACACACACACACACACACACACACACACACACACACACACACACACACACACACACACACACACACACACACACACACACACACCACCCACTCCCACTCTACCCTGCACATCTCCTTTTCTACTTTTCCCAGTTAACAGCTCAATGTCAGGGGGTAAGTACTGGGGCCCTACCTTTACACCCTGCTGAGTGGGGGAACTTCCACCTCACACACACACACACACACACACACACACACACACACACACACACACACACACAAGCACATATGCAAAGACACACACTCTAACATACATTTACACTCAGATTATCATACTAACACATTGTGCAACTGCAGAGATGCAAAATAAAAGTTGATCAGAACACTCAAAATGCATGTACATACAATAAAAGGACAGCTTTTTTTATACACACACATACTTTTTTTACACACACACACACACACACACACACACACACACACACACACACACCATGCACTCACCTCTGGTTCCTATTTAGCTCCCTCCTCCCCAGGCAGCTATCGCTCCATAGCAGCGCTGTGCGAGTGACACAGAAGGGAAAGGGGAGGAACACAGAGGTCATTCGGATGACTAATGGTAGAATTCACAGGAAACTCCGGGAACATTCTTCCTTAAATTATGCTATTAGCTGCTTGGGGGAGCGAAGAGAGACGACAGAGGGGGAGAGAGATGGGGGGAGAGACAGAAGAAATCAGTCATGGATAGTACATGTGTGTCTGTGTGTGTGTGGGTAGTAGGAGGGGTCAGGTCTTAAAACAACAGAAACAGAAAGAGAAAGGAACTTGTAGCCATTTGGCCTCCTGTTCTTTGGCGGAATGTGGTGCAGTGGCATTTACATGTTCTTAGTGATTTATCAGCGCTGTAACCCCCCCGGTCTCTGTCAATAAAGGCCTCTCAGAGCCAGGAAAAGGCCCTAAGCCCAACGAGACAGTGGGCCTGGACTATTCTCCCTCTCCCCCTGCACCTGTTCCCTTGGCGGGGGAAATAAGAGCCTGTAATTATGTGTGAAAGGGGCTCAGCCGGATAGCCGGTGTGATAGTGTCAATCCGCTAATGTTTGGTATGTTGCGGGTAGATGATCCTATTTGGGGGGAGGTGTCTTTGAGGATTTGTATCAATATTGTGCCACACGGCAGAAATTAACATGTTCATGTGTGTGGAGTGTTGTGTGGAGTGTGTGTGTGTGCATTATTGTCAGGCGTAGGTGTTAACACTCCTGAGATTAAGATTATTCTTCTATAAATATTTTTTTAGTAGACGGTTAGTGTATAAATACTGAAAACAGCTGCAAATAGTTGAAAACTTAATCTTAAATTCATTACAATTTTTACTTTCTGTTTGTTACTTTAATAAGCAAAACAACATAATACCGCACAATGCAGTATTTAAATGTTCCTCTGTTGGCATCTCCAATGCAAATGAACACTTGCAAATAATTGTACACCTACACAGGGCCTATGCAAGCTTTATTGCAACCCAAGTTCCAGATAAATATAAGTACTTCATTCATCATAATGCTGGACAACGCTTTGGATGGAATATAATAAACAAAATTATCCCCATGCTTATCAGTTATGTATATCACTTTAGCCAGTACACAACTCCAGTTGGTGAAAAATTGATTTAAATATTACTTACCGTACAAGATTTGTTTTTTAGTAACTTAAAACTCCAGCTTTTTCTGATGGGTTTCTTTTTTTTCAGTTATTAGGCAGTTTAGAATAATACGAAGTGATTGGGTGAATGACATGCAACAAAGGACCTTGTGTATAACCAAACCGAGGACATTGTGTTCTCCATGGTACCATCCCAACCACTAGGCCAAAAAGACACCCAGTAGTGTCTCTATTCATGTAGACTTTACATGATACATTTGAAAAACAACATCTCTTCACAGATTTTCTAGTGAAAATAAGGTTCCTTTAGAAAAACTTTTGCTTCATGGCTCCCAGCACTGTCAGATGATTAAATAAGTGGTAAATCTGTGTAAATTCTTCTGCTGTAATGTCGGTTTTTCTTTCGGAGTCAGGTTTCCCTGCCTGAGCATGACTTAAGTTGAAAATGGCTGCATAGGGAATAAGGTCAGTGATTAAATACCAATTTCTGTCCTTCAGGTAGAAGCCTCTGTATTCAGTGGTCTGAGGAGGCCTGTACTAACAATAGCAGTTCTGATGTCTTTGCTTGAGAAAATAAAAGGCAAACTGGAGGTTAAGGGAAAGACATAAGTGTATTTAACACCAGCTGTGGCAGCCATGAAGTTGGAAGAGACTGTATTCTCCCACTCATCCATGAGGGAGACAAGCAGACAGAAAAGGTTATTTCAGTTTTTCCAGGAAATGTCTCAGTATTGTGTATCTGTGTGTGTATGTACGTGTGTCTGTCTTGACAGCAGTCAGTATATACAGGAAACCACAGAAAGCTAACATTTATCTCCATAAAATGAGGGAAAGGGTTTGCTCCACCTGCCTGATACAGAGAAAATCACAAAGTACGGTGGTCAGAAAAAATAACCAACAATTTCTACATCCACCGCTAACTTTATAAACCATCTGACCCTGTGTGTGTGCGCGCGTGCATGTATGCATGTGTGTGATTGTGGAGCGACACTGTGTGAGTCATAGCAAGGCTGCAGGTGATTGGTCAGGAAGTGGTCTTGTTATTATCTCTAATTGAGGGGTAATTGTAGTGCTGAGTGTAGCGTACTGTATGTGTTGGTGTGTATGTGTCTTTCTATGTGTCTGTGTTTGTGTTTAGGTGTATGCAGAGTGGAAAATTACATCTAGAGTTTAGGCTTACTGTGATTAAAAACAAAACAGAGTAAACAGTTGGCTTTGGTGGGCAGCAATGGGAATGGCTGATGTTGTGTATCCTGGGTGTGTCTGATTTGTGTGTGTCTTTGACTGTGTACTACTATGTCGGCCTCCATGCTGGGATGAAAAATAGTGTGCTCAGTCAGCCACTTTACTTAATGTTGGCAACTGAAACCTCACTAGTATTCACCTCACCTGTTTTTTAATTCTCAAAGTCCACATATGGATACATTCATTTGAAATACATGTATTATGACTAAGTTTACCTTGTTGGATTTTATGTTTCGATTTTTAGAAATTAGTAAACACTGAGGTTTAAAGGTTCAAGGGCTTCTTCTATACTTTTTCCCAATGCTTGCTGATACAAGAAAAATATATATAGAAATGGGTCAAAGATACATAATCCAATTTAACCAAAATACAGTACTTCATTTATAGCAACATGCTTTAAGTTTTTACTCGGTGCCTACACAGCCTAATCAGAAATTTAGAAGAGCAGTGACTCAGTGGTACTTAATCCTAACAGGATGCATTCAGGCACAGTACTAAGGCTTGTTCTCATGCACTTTGCCATTTAGCGGTTCTCAAAACCCAACTCACTTTGAGCATAAAAACTCTCAAAGCCAGTGCCAAGTGTGTTTACACATCGCCTGTGTAAACAACTATTGTTATAAGGAATGCTGACGAAGTCATGGAGTAAGGTAAAGCAGTTATTTATTGTACAGAGTCTGTTACTTTGGGTTCTGGCTGGGAGGTCTGAGGTGTGAGAGCGGGGTTTTGGTGTCTGGGTTTTCAGTTTCTCCAGGAGCTGGGCATTGGAATATGGAAATCTGGACACAGGAAAGGACAAGATTAACACAGCAAAACTTAAGTTTTCAAAGATTATTACAAAAATATGTATATAAGGCTTGATTGCAGATGAGCCACAGGTATGCAGACTTGATTTGTGGCAAGGTGTGTGGCTCCACACTGAGCTCCAGGTGAACACACACTCAGGACAAACAAGACAACACAGACAGGGAAAAGAGGAGGGGAGAAAAAAATGATAAATTAAAGCCCAATTTTGGCACATTTCAATGCCACTGTTGTATCATATAAACTGATATTTATCATATTTTGTATATTTTTTATATAAACAGTTTATCACATATCAACTATCGCAGAATCTCTGTATCGTGATACTATCGCTGACCAATTTTCATGTATTGTATTTTATGTATTGTATCGCATTGTGAGTTACTCTGCGATTCACACCCCTCCAATACAGCACGTCAAACATACATGAAGCAATAATCAGGATGACTCCATTGTTTCATGTACACGAAAAGATTTTGGAAATCATTAAACTTCAGCTTTTTACACTGGCACACAACAATTGTTGCAGGAAGCGCGTGCTTAAACAGACCAATCACAGACAAGTTGTCTTCTTGTGGTATCCATGCGATCCCCCTCGTCCGGCAATGATCCCATCTGGTTTGCCCCCCCAACCATCGCCTCTCCAGATAGCTGTCTGTTCTCACCTACTCCATAGGAACGGGGATCTAATTGAGGGCAATAATCCAGATAAAAAGCCCCCTACAATGATGCTAGTGTGCTTGTGTGTATGTGCATGTTTGTGTGTACACATGTACGTGTTTATTTTTGTATGTGTGTCTGCGCGAGGAGAGGAGAGGATGGGGTGGGGGTTGGGGTCCTCTCAGCTTCTGCACCTATCCAACCCCACCACCTCCTCTTCACCACCATTAAAATGCCATGCCGGTCTTTCAACCCGTCTACCCTATATCACCCCAACAAGCCTTTTGTGTGGCCTCAGAGAAGACAGAGAGCAAGACGGGGAAAAAGATCAGAGATAAAAATAATTGTGAAAGAGACAGGTCTGCTCCGGTTGTTGAATGGTTATCTTAGACCTCTGGGTTCGCCTACTTAACACCAGGGGAGCCAGGGGGCTTCCAAAAGTGTTCAACTTTTCATTCCTCTCTCTTGTCCTTTTAGCCTTTTAGTCATGCTGCCAACAATCTGATCAAACCTTAATCTAGGTTGTGCTTATTTTATTACTATGTTGTTTTATTTGAAGAATAGTCTTTTAATTTTACCCACACGTTCTGTTTCTTTTTGATATTTCCTGCAGTTTGTTCTACTAGGATGATTGTTGAATGTAAGGCACAGCAATGCAAGTTTATCCATATTGTACATTTCAGGGACTTCAGAGTCCTACCTTTCTGATTCTATTACGCAATCCATCCCCAGAACGTCTTCCCAAGTATTTAGGCTCACTTTATGCTCAGTCTTCTTTGTTGGGCACAGCCCTACTTTGCCCTGGAAACCCCACCCAGGGGTGCTGTGGTGGTAATATCAATTGTTTTAATAATTAATTATAATTAAAGTCATTCATTGAAATAAGTAAAAACAGGGCTAAATAGTAATACGACCATTTTACAGTGAAATATATAAGTAGAGAAGAGACACTAAATTTATGGGAAAGCAGCAGTGGTTACACATGTTTTATGTCCTGATTTAAAAGAGCTTTCTGATTTTGAGAGGTTCTCTGGTGGTTTGTTCCACAGGTAAAGGGGATAGAAACTGAAGACCGCCTCACCCTGATTGGTTGTGGTTCTGGGAACAGTGAGTAAATCTGACCCAGAGGACCTGAAGGGTCTGGATGCCTCATAAGGGACTGTACGATCTGAACGGTATGTTGGCCCAAGACCATTTGGTGTTATATAAACGATGAATAGGATTTTAAAATCTATACTTTGACTGCCAGTGTAGCGCTCTGAGGACAGGTGTTTTGTGTTCAACTGGCTTGGTGTTGGTGAGGACTCTGGCAGTACATTGTGGATGAGCTGCAGCTGTCTGATGGATGTTTGACCTGTCAAAACAATGTTACAATAATCAAGCCTGCTAAAAATGAAAGCGTGGACAAGCTTCTCTGCGTTCTCTTCAGACAGAAATCATTTGATTCTTGCTATATTCTTATGATGGTATTACGCTGATTATGTTACTGTCTTTAAGTGGCTGTTAAATTAAGGACTGAATTCACAATTACACCAAGGTTTCTGGCTTGATTTGTAAAGGAGACTTTCTTACAAAACCTTGATTCTTGTTAAAAAATCAAGACATAAATTGTACAATTTTTTATACAGATTTTTTGCAACAAATTTTTCTTTGCTAATCAATTTGTCAAATAATAAATATTCAATTCAAAGAACTTAATTTAATCGGTTAGGAACTTGTGTTGAGCATCAGTGCAAACCGAAAAACATTGCTAACAGATTACAAACTAAAAAACAAAAGGTAGACAACACGGAAGTGCAGCTTGAAAGAAAACATACAGGCATGTCTAATTTGCATCAGAGGTTTCGTAGAATTGACCTCATAAGTGAAAGAAACCCTCTTACGTCTCCTGCAATGACACTGTGCATCCATCAAATATGTGCAGTGATTGCAAAGCCCTCCAAGTGAAGAGCACCCAACCATCCTCTCTCTCTCTCTCTCTCTCTCTCTTCCACCCTCCCTTGTATGCTCTCTTTCTCTCTGTATTCACCCAGTAAGCCCCAGTGCTGCTGTCATTGTGTTGCGACGGGTGGTGTGACCCGACAGAGTAGGGGGACACTGTGATGGTGGTGGTGGGGAGATTTGGAGAGGTTAGGGTATTTGGAGGCTAATAGGGTGGGACAGGCCGTTGTCGAGTGATCCAACCCCACTTGGCACCACTCGGCTCCCCATAGTGTCCGTATCCCACTCAGGATTCTTCTCGTTCTTCTGACGCTCCTTTTCAATTCTCTTTCAATTTTATTCAAGAAGTTTTATCAGCATGAGATCATTATTACGTCTCCCCCATTTTCCTCATCACTTCAGCGCCATAACATGTGGGTTATATAGCTGAGCTCAACTTTTTACATTATTGTGAACTTTAACCTTATGCAATCATCACTTTTAAAACAGAAATCTTGCTTTTCACTATCGTCATCACACTTAGATAACCCTCCAACTCCTTCTTTGTTCCAGTTCTGTCACGTTTGCATTTAAAGTTATAATCCAAACGTTTTTCATAAACTCATACCTCTTTTTTGATATCAATTAATGTTTTAATTTTTAAGCAATAGCCATTGAATTTTCTTTTACTTAGTAACTCTGGTCTTTATAGATGTTTTCATGTTAGCGGCAGAGTTTGCCAGTCCTTTGCTGGATTCGAATTGTCTTTACATACTAGGAATAAAATCTAAAGACAGCAGTATGTCCTCATCCTGACTCGTGTGACACAACAAAGAAAAAGATTTCCTAGCCAGTGTGTCACTTCTTCATGAGGCAAAATGACGGTAAGGTAAACAGACTTGAAATGGTCAAAGAACAAAAAGACAGCAGGATAATGTAGGGCAGCGGTGAAGAGAAGTAAAGACATAAAATATGATTCGATTATACCTGCAGTAATACAACTATATACCCTCTGTACATGAGCCGCACAAACTAACCCCTAGGCCACCGGCGCCCCTATATTTTCATTTAATCAAACATTGTGATGGATCATTCTATTATTGTCTCAAACTATAAATCATTATCTTTGGCCACATATCGAATCGTCTCGTCTCCAATTGTCTCAAATTGCAAGTCACCCTGTGATTCCCAGCCCTGTCACACATATTGAGAATTCCCTTGAATCAAAGCAGCATTTAATACTCTAAAACTTAAAAAACAAAAATCCCTTAATATCCGCAGCTTTTTTACAACTTTTACTTTCTTACAGCTATATCAGAGCTATGTATGTTGAGGTTTTTTTCCTAATGCAAAATGAACTCTTAGAAGTCTTCTGCCCTCTCTTTTTCTGTACACTTCCTGCTGATGTTTAGTGTCCCCCCTCACCCCTGGTACTTTAGCCTTGGCTGAGAGTTCAGGGGTCATCATTTGACCCTCTAACTTTGTGTCTTCCTGTGCTCCATCAAGCCCCCGTTTTCATGTATTGTAAAGTTACTCCCTTGTGACTATTATGTCAACTTTATTTTTGGTGTTTGTGTGCACCCCATGTGTGCATGAAGTCATTTTTGTAAGTGAGGCGACTGGTGTTGAGAAAAGGAAAATAAAAAAGGCGAATGTTCTGTATTTTTTTTGGGAAAGGTCCACTGTTAAAGATTATTTTGTATGTGATTACTTAAAAGATGTAAGGGCCGCTAAGTCGAGCTGAATGAAACTTCTGCGTTGGCTTTTATGTGATTTGGAGCTTTGGCTGGTGTGTTCATTCTGTGGGTGGCTACTGTATTCGTAATGTGGTTTTGTGAGTGTGGGTGAGTTTGGCTCGGCTCTTGAGCAATCCAGCAAAAAGACCCCTCTCCAGTATCAATTAAAGTCACCCGCTCGCTCCACTTGCTTCTGTCACCCAGGTTTACCAAGCTCTCTACTGCTGCCAACACACTCACAGGGAAAACATTAACATAAGCCCTCTACTGACAACTCTCTCCCTCTCAATTTCTCTCTCTTCTCATATCGCACTATTCCACTCTCTCTCCACCTCTTTTCTCTCTTTTTGCAATCTCTCCCTCGTTCTCTGTCTCTCTCTCACAGATTCTCCATTCTTCTCTCTCCGTCTCTCCAGCAGGGAAAACATCATTGTCATGGATAGAGGGACGACAACAATGAAGCGGCTGCAAATCACACTGATTGTTAGTGCTGGACCCGGTGGATGGGTAGAGGGCTAATGTAATTGTCCAGGCTCTTGTCACTGTTGATACAGGCTCTTCAGAAGGCGGGGTGATTTAGCTAAAAGCTATCTCTGGGCCAAGTAATTAGACACGCCATTCAGGGTGGCATTAGCACGGGCTGCTGCCACTGTGTTCCCCACATTATGTGAGAATACACACACACACACCACACACAACTGGCTAAAGCCTCATCACCCCACTCTGGCTGTTATTCAAACCATTAGCAGGGAGCATGATGTTCTCTGCTTGGAACAAGTGTGTGAATTTGTGGGTGTTTATACATGATAGAGAAATGTATGCTCTTTTTTTTTTTTTTTTTACTTGCGTGTACTTGCCTGCCGCCATATGTGTCATCGCTATCCCTGTTTCTTACAGCTGACACAGCTGTCTAAGATCAAGTTCAGGTAGCGCCACACACTTGACTTTGCTAAAGCATCCTGTGTTCCCCATCTCCCACCGTGACTCCATGCTCTCCCATTAAATCAATTAAAGCAATCCAACACTCAGCAACAAACAGACAGGGCAGAGCTAAACCTCATGGGAATGTTTGGAGGGGCTGTCAGCCCCCCTCCTCCAAAAGAAAGGTACAAAATACTTTATTTATGAAATTTACGTAATCTATGTCCACTTGTTTTATTTTAGCAGAGCATGAGTGTCTTTTATGTGTTTCATCATCCTGAGTAATGACTCTGATCTGCTTGTGTGTTCCTACCGGATGCAGGGAATCGCCATGTTCCCAGTGATGTGTCTTAACGCAATAAATTAATGTGTCCATTGATAGTGCTCATGATTTTGGTGAACGTTGAACTGAACAAATCAATTTGAAGCTCATGATCAAGAACGTGAGTGTAATGCACTCTCGAGACCGTTCCCGTCCTGAGGTACCTAGAGCTGATGAATATTGTGTACTGTAGTCAGATATGTGGAGCCTGGCACACTTCCTGTATGCTTTTTGAAGTTGAAGGTCGATCTGTTTTTTCTGACTGGCTGCATCTTTGAATGTCTCATTTCACTTTATAAAAAAGAATTTCTCCACAGCTCAGTAGGCGGATCAAAAGTAATATCCAGCCACCCTTTTTCATTTCTTGAAAATTGGTCCACAGCACACTGTTAAGCGTCTAGGTTGCTGACCTCTTCTAGGGCCTGATTTGATATGACATTTTTCCTCAATTCTTTCTCAATTTTCTGGGTAAAAAAATATTCAGAAAACCTGCGGTGAATGCGACTTTGAGTCCCGAACATATGTAAGAAACATAAATGGTTGCTGGTGTTGCTGGTAGTCCTTCACTGTCATTTGATTTATCATATTTTGGTTTTTCCCCTAAACATTTCCTCAGGTGATTGGTCTGAAACCTTATTTCATTATTGAGTAGTACACAGTCCAGTGTATACATGTGTTTAGCACTTACGTCAGTAAAGAAGTCACCCATGAAGACATTTACGTATTTGTCTGTCTCAGGTGTCAACAGACAGTAAAACAGTGACAACCACTCTGTACTTCTAACAGCCATAAAAAAAGACTGGTAGCATTAATGATGAGTTAGCTTCACCCTGCTAGCACCGGGATGGCCTGAGGGAGGTTTTTGTTTAAGTGAAGGCCAAATGGAAAGCACTAAAACTCCCTCCTTAAAATCATTCCCTCTCTATGTACCCCCCCCCCCCCCCCCCCCCGACTGCTCTGCTCCCTCTTTATGGGGACACCAGACTCCCTGACAGTTTGTTTTAAATTTGACCGTGCAGATGTTTCTCTGGGTGACTGACTTTTATAGTTTAGAAAAGATTATATCAGCTTTCCCTAAGATTGTGTTACTGTATTTAAAAATGGCTGGAGAGCCGAGCAGGATGGTGGAAGGGGCGATTTATGTAGCAGGGGAAGGGGAGATGGGGGGGTGTTTGCTGTAGGTCTCTAAATCCTGGGTGTCCCTCTTAGTCTTAGCAGCACAGACTGGACAGAGAGGAAAAAGGATAAAAGGGGGAGATGAAAATCAGTGGAAGGAGGTTAGAGTTCACAGCAGCCAGGTTTGGCTTATTGCATTAGACACAGATTCTTTCTAATTTCAAAGGACAACACCAGCGTTAAATTTGAGGATATTAGTTTTTGATAGGCAGCTGGGGCAAAGCACACAGTGAGAGAGCGGGTGAGAAGAGCAGGATGAGTCTTACTTTTTACATTGCAGACCACATAACCAGACGGTCTCTTCTCTCTTAAACACTCATCTCTCTTTAGGGTCTGTGTGCAGGGAACTTACCCTTTCCTTTTCCCTGAGTAATTAGTATACAGTTAGCTGTAAACTATCCGGTCATCATAAAGTTGAACGTGCATATTTTTAAGATGTGCTTTTGGTTTTTTCCAACTTCACTTCCAAAATAGTGAGTGGCAAAGCAATTTAAGTTGTATTACTGCAGGTGTAATTCAAGAGTTCCCAGTAGTTTAAAGTCAGTGTGTGTTGCCAGGAAACTAACAAAAATATGCTTCATTTAGTTTTCAAAAAACACACCAAAACACTGCAATGAGCTCTACTTAGAAAGTGGTAGAACTCTGTGTACCGAGCCAGCAGAAAAGAGAAAAAAGTTTAAATGAAACGGAAGACTGACACAGGGTAAAAACCCATATCATTTATCTGTAATCTTTCTATCAGACAGTCTTCCCCTTCCGTGTTGGTGTCACGATGAATCAATTAGATCATTCATCCACATGCTCAAAAAGGGCAAATCCCATCAGCAGCAACTTCTAATGTTTCCTTGTGAAAATATGCAGAAAAGCAGCAGTAACTGTAATTGAAAGATTAAAGAACTGGAAGGCGGCCATTGAGTCTGGCTCATTCTGTGTGTCCAAGCCGTTTTAATGAGACATGAAGAAAGGGTGATGTGGAAGGTTTTTTCACAGGTTAGGCCTGTTTGTTTAACAGGGAGCTTGGGTTTCGTTCATTAAACCGCAGGCTGCTGCTCCACTGTAAGGCTGTAATGCATATGTTATTATCAGACTGCGTGGCAGGAACAGTTATTAACTTTACTCTGTGCCTGCAACTGACTCCTTGTTTGACTGATTATCTGATGAGCTGGATGGTTAGCTGAGAGTTCAAAAGAACCTGACATAAATGCTTCTCGAAGCAAAAATAAAACTTTATTTAGAGGTCAAAATAGCCCTTACTGTCCCTCATCAGAATGATCAACACAGGATAACAAATCCTCTCTAATGCCCGTTGGACAGTAGTGCTTAGTAAGTTTTATTACAGTTAATTCTTCCATCGGTTCCTGTTGTGGTTTTGGTGCATGTAGCAGCATCAAAACAGCTCCTCACGTACTTGCCAAATGAAAGGAAATTGGGCTTAGCGCTTACAATTTTTTTGCTGCTGTGGTGGCCCACCATGACTGAGAAAATGTTTCAAGGTAATGCTGAAGACAAGCTGTGGTGGCCCTTCTGGCTCCTTGACTGACGTGCCGTCTGACTGACTGTTGGTCTGAGTCATGCATGTTGCTGAATCACCACTTCCTCCTCCATCTGCCTGTGATGTACGATCGGTGCAGAAATGACTTTGATTCCTAACTGGAAGTGATTCAAACATGCCAGTGAAGTAGCTTCTTTGTTTGCAGAATAAAGATGTCAGAACATGCTCTGGCGTCAGAGAACAGGTTAAGGTTATGTGTTGCTTGTTAGAAAAACACAAAAACTACAAAACTGCGATATAGAGGACTCCGGACTGCCGGAGCTGGGACGGAGCAGAAACGCAGTGCAGGGGAACCAGTGGAAGCACACACATTGACTAAAGTAAAACCCTCCGCTGCAGTAACGGAGCAAAGATGGACTGAACACGTATCTGGTGGAATTTAGGGGTTACCTGTACCTGTCTCCACTCCCAGGGTGTGCTCATATAACTACTTGATCGTCCCGGGAGGGGTCCACCAGATAGATTGGTAAAGGGGGTGGAAAGTATATTTTTAATAAATATTAGGTATATATTTATGGATTTTGGGTTTTCTTGTTGTTATGTTAGTTATATGTCCCCTGTATGTGGGAGCTCTTCATGGCGAGGACTATATAAGGGCACCTGTTGTTTCATGTGGCGTTAATTTGTCAAGGTTTTGCTGCCATGCAAGTGTACTGGTTTTATTGCAATTGTGATAGTGTGAATATTTTAAATAAGTGCCCACATTCTGGGTTCTCTTTCATAGCATTTGTTTCGTGTCTCACATTGGGAGCGCTTCCAGCGTGAACTCATCAGAAGCTTGAATTCCATTCCAACAGCCAGGAATGGCTTCCTCCAAACATGTCAGTGTCAGGGAGGGTGGAGATCTTCCCCCTATAAAAGGGGTTGACACTACGCTGCCATTCATTCAATAAACAGTCAACTATTCTTTGATACGATTGAGCAGCAGCTGGTCTGTTGAGACCCTCACTCATGCTATCCAGACAACATTGAGAAATACTGACTCTCCTGCTATAGGTAGATTTGACCTAGGAACTAACACTTCCAAGATGAGACTTGCCAACTACTCAGTCTTACAGTTCTGGTTCTGCCAATGTTCCGCCACATTTAATTTACTTGCACCAAAAAACAAGCTCATCCCCACTGTGGCAATGCAATGTCACTAAAGGCATAAAAGATCAACATTTGCACTTGTTCTGCTATAGTTCACCCTATTGTTATACGTTTTCAAGACATGAAAGGGTATCTTTATAGTGCTTTCCTCTAACCTTTTTTATTTTAGAGATAGGACAGTGGAGGACCACAACCTCTGAACATGGGACGAGCACAATAATCAGTTGGCAACCAGTACCCCCCCATTGACTTTAGATTCTTGATATGTACACAAGGGTTGTCTGACATAATCACAAGTTTAGTGCTCAGTATTTTATATATTACCTTTAAGATTGTGTGAAATATCTTAACCTGTATGCCTTGATGTCCAAAAAAACGTACTCACTTTTTACACTACATACGATTATGTCACAGTTGGCTCAGTTGGTAGTGTCGTCGCCTCTCAACCAGAAGGTTCGATAATTCGATTCCCAGCTGAGCAACATCTCCGGTGTGTACTTGAGCAAGACCACGCATTGCTCCTGCTGCTTCGGTGGCGGTCTACAAATGGATAAGTGTAGTTCATCGCTTTGGATAAAAGTCTCTGCTAAGGGAATTGTAACATTGTTTCAAGCTGTCCAGTAACACATCAAAAGCTATTTGCATTCACAAATCATATTTAGATGGCAAATGATTGTCTAACAACTACAAATAACTATGTGTGCATGCTTTTTCTGAAGGAGACTGAATTCAACACTTCCTCTCTAAGACTACAATACTTTCTTAACAGTCAAAAGTATTGTGTTGCACTGATTGCAGAATAGTGTGTAACATTTTGTAAATGTCCTATTTCAGAACATTTTGCGACCAGGCAGATGTGTTAATAAATTAAAATAATAACGAGACCCATCATGATGTTGATCAGAACATATCTCAGGTAGAATTATTTTTCTTTAAAGACTACAGATAGGGTAGATGAGATTTGCCTTTTGATTTATATTTGCCTTTTTTTCCTGCAAGCAAAAACCAAAGTTAGTTGCAAATAGTAATATGCATGAGTTAGCTGTGCCATCACCTCTTTACTTCTCCCCTTGTGTCGCTCCCTCTGCAGAAAGCTAAGATTGGTAGTTTGCAGTAATGTACATGTAGAACCCAACATGATTGTCTTGAAATAGATGAAAGGGCATCTCTGCCTTGAACTTTGAGTGGTTTCTATCTTTTTATCATCTACTGTTGTGTTCACTCCTACTCAAAGACGAGGAAGATGGTAGAGGAGACAAAGAGCCAGTGCCTCTACCATCTTGCCTTCCCTTTGTAGCGCTCTCTCCAGTCGCTGTAAGTCACACATGATTATGCCCTGTCGACCTGCGAACAAGTGTTGCTATTTGCCTGTAATAGCATGACAATCAGTGTCAATCTGTGCCAGGCTGCAAATGTTGTTCACACTCTGTACTTTGACTGTGTGTTTTACATATAGTTAGCATACACAGATGCAGCCTTGTCTCCTCTCTGTTGATCCTGTTTATGCATCCATTCAATGTACAAGATGACATGGTATACATACACTGTTAAGAATGATCTACATTTTCCATATAAATACCCACTCGGCACATATTGTATCTTACGTCTGAAGGGTAAGTATTTGACTGTCTGTATTTGTCAAATCTGTTTCATTGTCATGGTGAATAGTTTACACTATCGACACCAGAGACGAGATTGAGACAAGGGTTAAATAAGAAAGGACTGATGGGAGAAGGAAAAGAGGATGAGAAAGTTAGAGATTATCCCTCTCAAGTGTGTCTGCTTCACCTTTAATCTATGGAAATGTATGGAGCAGATGAAGTATAATTGTATTGTGGACTTTGACCATTAAATTCTCTTGAGTGCTTGTTTCAGGAGGGGCCAGAGGGAGACCGAGCAGTAATCACTGCGGGTTCACTCCGCTGATGATGGGGAGGGAATTAATTTACCCCGGAGGAAAACAAATTAAGGCTCTACTCAGCCCGACGCTCCGTCACACAATAGCATATATAAATATTTTATCTTGGTCGATCCAGGTTAGCAAAGGTTTAGTACATCTCCATTTTCACAAGTGTCTGCTCTCCACGCCATGGCCTCCGCTCCTCTCTCAGCTCTCCTTCTGATGAGTGCCTGCTGTCCTCTCCTTCACCTCCCTATCTTATTTCTCCTTTCACTTCTTCCTCAGCCAACCCCGCCCCATTTACACATACACACCTCTTCTAGCAGTGTCTCCCCGTTGTACTCCCGCTGTCTCTGCTTCGCACTTTTCCCACTTTTCCTCCAATTGCTAAACAGAAGAAAAAAGGCAAATAAGACTTCTTGCATGGCCCCTATGTCTTAATCCCCTCTGACACAGACGTATCACTTGTTGACAGACAGTGTAGAGTACACCGTGAAAAACAGGATTCAGCTGACACAGTTGAAAATGTCACAGTGATTTATGGACCTGTGTGTAAATCAAGTTTGGGGGCAGCACTGCATTATAGAAACAACTCACTTTTCCTATTTAAAATGGAGCAAGCGACCCTGCTGGATGTTTTGGATTGCAATAAATTTGCCCTGGCAAGAGTATAGGGTTTGTTATTTTAGCTTCTATTTTCACTCGTTTTCCAGTTAAACAATAAAAATGAGAGTGTGTCATACTATATTACAGGAAATTGAATAATATTGTAAAATAACTTTCCACCGATATGGCCCATGTTAAGGTTGCTGCTTGTAAAGAAATTCCTTCAGCTCTCCTGAAAGTGTCTTCTAGCCCACAGCTGGATAGACGTGGTGTTTATCAAATTAATAATAAAAACTGCTGTGTTTATCTAAGAATAAAGATATTTTTTTTGTTTTTATTAGTAGAAGCTAGCCATGTGATGTAACTGGTCACCTTTCGAGGGTTTTCTCTGACTCCCCCTTTGCATGCTGGGATATAGTGCTACAGCAATGGAGGGTTTTGTCTTTTTGTTTTTACGACCTTGTCCAGTACTTATTTACATGTTTTAGGTACTTGTACTTTCATTTATGAAAATTTACTTTTCATTTTACGACTACAACATTTCTTTAAAACTTAAAAAAAAACAAGCAGAAAAATCCAATCAAGTACTAAAAATCTATAACAACAAACAATAATGAAATATAATCTAAATCTATATTACATGTGACCTGACACATATTTTGCTGAATACTTACTAACACACTTTAAAGCTATGTTTTCCTTACTAAAGGATTTACCTTCTCAGTGTATGGCAGCCTCTAACTCTGTTGGAGTTACACTGCTGTTGAAATGAGTTGAGCTGTGATGTTGTGCTGATGTTGTATTTTTTTTTTTTTTCTGTCAACAAAGTGAAGCAATTAGAGCCTCAGCGAGCACTTAATGACTGTGGTGGAGGGAGCGCACAGGGGCATGGCGACATCCAGTGTGTGAGAAACGGCACGCGCCCCTGCACAGTTTCCCGCCTTGCAGCAATGAGGCTCGCGCTCTAATGAAAGGGATTTAATGGATTTAAAGCGGTGGAGGATTCCTGTGTGTCCGCACGGTCTTGGCGGCTTGGCGGACTAGAAATGTCTGTCATAATTGGTGAGCCGCCTTCACATTAACATGAAGCATAGAGAGAGAAAGAGAGAGAGAGAGAGAGAGAAACTCAGCATCTCCTCCAAACTGTTCCCACGGCCATGATGACAACAGGTAGTGCTGGTCAACACAGATGCTGTGCACAGAGAGGAGGACTGTGGGTGAAAATGTGTGTGTGAAAATATAGAGCTGAAGGTTCAAAATAAAGGACATTTATTTATATTGTGTGTGTGTGTGCGTGTGTATGAGTGTGTGTGTGTGTGTGTGTGTGGTGGGGGGGGGGGGGGGGGGGTATTTTTCCCATTTAATTAAGCCTATTTGATCAGGTTGTTATACTTTAAATCATTTTGTTACCACATGTTGTAAACAATACAAACTCAAATCTTGGGAAAAAAGAATCAGTATGAATCATCTTTAAAAATACTTCAGATCTTCAGTCGTATTTTTGACCAAAAGCTTCACAGAGAACACTGTTTACACGGCAGAAATATGTCGGCAACGTTTCCGTACCGTAAAAAAACAACGCGAAATGACCCGATAATGCGTGACTAGGACTTCTACATTTGTTGGCATGGTATTGAAACAGCTATTGATATTGTTTGTTTTTTACATGAATCCTGTCAAAGTCTAAATTCTGGTATAGTGACAACTCTATTAAAAGGTAAAGCTTGTTAGAAAATAATCTCAGAGTGACATTTCTAGTTTACATGCTAGCATAAACATTAGCATGGAGTGGCTAGGGGATGTCAAAAAGACGGACAGAAAATGTTTTCTTTAGAGCATGGTCTTTTAAATATTTTAAATACCTTTGAGGTGCAAATAGTCACTATAAATAAACAATAATTGTGTCATTAGTTGGTGTGCAAAGGCTATTTTCACTCATGGCCTCTTAAAAAATAAATGTCAAGAATAAATATATTGCTTTTATTGAATAGATTTCAAATGTACTCAGTTAATTGCCAACTGAAGGTCACTCCTTTTTTCATTTGCCACTACATTGTCCTAACCTACTCTTTCTTTCTTTCTTTAAGGCTCTATATTTAGAGGCACAGTTCCTGGATTTGGTTGCTTGTAATTCCTCTTCGATCCAACCTTTTGAGACTGAACCACTCACCAGCTGTCACTGAGTCACAGTGTCCTCTGCTTTGTCAATCAATAGGTCCAGTCGGCTAATTCATTAATATGTTCATTGATTAAGTGTCCTCAGGGACCCGATAGAGAAACAGCACTTAAGCCTAGTTTCACTAAAATCCTTAACATCCCATACATAGCATCAGGTGAAGTTGCCATGCAGACCCAAAGCGTATAACTGAATGAATGAATATGTTTAAAGCCTCATGAGGCAAATGTAATATTACAAAATATTATTGTCAAACTGTGTAGGGGTTATTCATTTTTGTATTATATTTTTGTTTTTAAGGTGATTTGGCACAAGCAGAATTTTCTTTCCCGCACATGCATTCATTATTGATTAAAAAAAAAGGTGAAAACTTGACCTAAATATACTGTCACCAAAACTGATTAAAAATGGAAATAAAACCTTGAGCACTTACACAGTTAACAGGTCAAATTCTCCTCTTCCCTCCCCGCTCACCACTTGTCAGCTGAGGAGAATTTCAGGACAAAAGAAACATTTAGTGTCTACTTGTTTATTCCTGTGCTCACTCTGTATTTATTCACTCCTGTCACTCATCTTTTTTTTCCCCCTCTCTCTCCACCTTGCTATCCCCTTCGGCGCTCTCTCACACACAGGCAGTGTGACGGTGCTGCAGCAGCAAGAGAAAGATCCCGGTGACCATCTGAAACCAATTATGGCGGTGCTGCAGCCACCCAGAAACTCAGTGACGGATGGGGATCTTGTATTTATAGCTTGGGTAATTGGCAACACTCAAGACACACACACACACACACACACACACACACACACACACACACACACACATAACATGCACACACACAACATGAGGAAGTACAAAGAAATAGACACTTGCGCACACATAATGCACTAACATAAGGCAGAGTTTGTGTTTACACTCAGGGATAGACATCACACATGCACAGGCCTCACAGGCTGCAGGAAAAGTTGCACCCTCCCTTAGACAGCGCATGTTAGAGCGTCGCAGGCAGTGCATGAAATCTAAGACCTTTGTCATGGGAAGACAAATACGGCTCAGGAATGACCAGAGAGGCATGTTTGTGTTTTCCACGGTCTAATCAGAGCTGATGTTTACAGCCAGTTCCTCACTCAGGACAGAGGTTGTACATCTCAGCTATCTGTCTCGGCCTGTCAGCGCGTCAAACCTGCATGTGAAAACATAAACACAACACATCTGCCTCTTGTTAGCCATCATAAATGGCTGCCATGTGGTCTGCTGATAAATAGGCCAGTCTATTTATTGGAGCACAACAAATTGGCTACAAACTCTGACAAGAAATTGGAAGAACTATAAATATTGCGACGTGATGAAATCTTTAAACGTGCTGCAGGTATTTTACAAGGGTCCCCACTCCTTTGCCTTTTTTATGTAGTTGAAGGTATTTCTTTTGACTCCTTTCTTCTTTCACACACCGCCTTGTTAAAGAGGTTAGGGGGGGCAATGGCACTCTCATACTGTGCAGGTCCACAGCTGAGTGTGTGTGTGTGTGGAAGGCTCGGCCGCACTAAAGCCGAGCAGATCCGCCACTTGAGAACGATAAAGAGCCCTGTTACACCCCAACTCTCAGAGAGACGTAACCAGAAATTCCTGAATGAATCGGCAACAGACAAGCCCTAAACCCCGTGTAATTACATATTTGGAGTTTATCAGGGTTTATGCGAAAATGCACAAGTTTCCCTTCCCTGGTGGTCCTTAAACACATCCATATGTTTCCATTTCTGCTCCTCCCTTCGCTCTCTCTCTCTCTCTCTCTCTGTCTCTTACCCCTCCTTTATATTCCTCCTCCTATTTTCCCTCCATGAAAAAAATGGCTGTAGTGCCCAGATGGGTGATGTGACCCATTGGAGTGATGTTTTCCTATTGTTAAGTTGTTGTTGACTCTCTAGACTCACAGTGGGACAGATCCAGTTTGGTGTTTTGGAGCGAGTCAGGGCCATCAGCGCAAGGCCAGAGCTCTTGGTTGAGTTGTGTGCAAACAGAGGAAGCCGCAGCCCGTCCACATCGCACAGACTGGAACACACTCACAAATCTGGGGAGGCCTTCTATCGTGTGTGGGCCAGTTTTCTTTTTTTTCTTCCCAGACTGCCTCTCTTCTTTTCTCTCTCTCTCTGCTTCTCCCTGCTTGAGAAAACCGATCTGTTTTAAAACACGTGCTAAATATTACCATATTTACATTTTCCTGTTTCAAGCAGGCAGCAAAGGGGAGAGAGTGTGGTGTGGATTTGTCTTTTCTTTTTTTTTCTTTTTCTTTTTTTAAAGTGGAGAGGTCTCAGTCTGGGGTTAGGCTATGTTTGAAACTTAAACCTTTTTCATGCTTATTTGTTTTATGATTCTGCAGGGCACTGTGTTTACACTGAGAGTGCAACATCTGGATTAGATAATTTGTTGGGAATTAACCGAACCCTAAATACTTATCGACCTCATCTGATTACATTGGTTTGATGTTTGCTGCTTTTTTTAAGCATTCATTATTTTCCAGCCGGCTTACCCGTATTAAGTTTTTGCTGTGCATTGTAATTTGATATGTTTTCAGCAAATGAAAGATTAACTCTGTACAGCATTAACCTTTTGTCCCACCAGCAGCAGGCTGGTCACATCTCTCCAGTTACTGCAGTGCTGGCCTTTCCATAATGGCTTATTCCCCATTAAATCTAACTGGTATTGTTTGACTTTCCAGTGATGTAGGAGACTGCCGGGATGGACGTGTCAGTGTCAATTACTGCTCTGGTACTGCAGTGCATGAAAAGGAAACATGAAATAATTAACCCCAATCCCCTTATTAAGAATAATTCTGACTTAATTTATATTTAAAATTGATTAAAAAATAACACACTCTGAAAAATCTCAAATGCAACAATTTTGCATTTAATGACTTTTGGGGAAATCTGTCAGTAGTCACAGTATATACCTCCATATAGGTTGTGCCAGTGTTATATACTTTCATACACACTCTTGCTCTCTCTCTCTCTCTCGCTCTCTCTCTCTCTCTCCCACCATCACTGTCTTTTATGTGTGTTTTATTAGCTACTCTGACACACAGTTAGTCAGTTGGTTGTCCCGGATAGTTCAACAAACTTGTCACAGCCATTAGGTCTGTTTGAGCCTGATAGCTCTTCCACGTGAGTTTTTATTGAACAAGGGTTGCCACCGTAGAAATCCTGAATCATCAGTGAGTCAGTTTAGCACAGATAGCATATTTTTATGCATTAAGTGTTTAAAACGGGGTTGGGTGATATGATGATAGAAACTGCAGAGGGCAGGAATCTTTCAACCAACATACTTTTTATTGAGCCGTTAACGTCATAGATATCCTTTTTAATACAGATGTGCTTGTTCCACCTTTATTTGTCTTATACTCATTTCTAAAACCAAGACCCAGGTGTTTTCAGATACTCCTCCAACACTGTTATAGTTTTGTTAAAAAGATTAAACAGCTATATAGGTGCCCTAAATGTATTGGACATGATTGTGATCATTGTTTTATAGACTGCTTCAGTCCCTTGAAAAAATCCTAACAAGCTTAATGACTAGCCAAATGCTAGGTTAACATTTTCATCTTGACTCCCAATTCTTTTCTAGCTTCTTGTGTTGGTTTAAGAACAGAAGAAGCCACTTTAATTAACATAATACAACTTTTTATTTCTTTAGGTATGGCAGAAAAGAAAAACGTGATGATCAGTTTAGACGAATAAAAGAGATAAAATAGCTTGAGTTATTTTCCTACTTAGTTCATTAGTTGTTGTTTTTTTGCATTATGTTTTCATTATGTGTGTAACTTCCCGTGACAATAGATAATAATTCATACAAAATAAATGAATATTAAATGTAAATATTTGAAATAGAGATTAAAAAATGTTTTTCAAAGCTTAGCTAATGGAAACATGATAGGTCATTTATATCTCTTTTATCTGCCTTAAACATGTCACCCGTGGCCTCTGTCGTCCTTCACTTTTGTTCTACAATCCATTTGCTGTCTGCAGTCCCTTGGGTGATCTGCCCCGTCCCCTCTAATCTGACCGAGCTGCTGTGATTCCATCACTCCCATTCGAACCACACAGAAAGATTAGTCAGACTCTGCGTACGCAGATGTGTCCAACACTTGATTTGTGTGTGTTTTATTGACTCTGGCCATCTGTTAATACAGTTGCCGATTCCTCCTCTTGTGTTTGTTGATGCACACAGACAGGGGAGCCGAGTGCCAGAAGAAACATTCAGAGAAGGAGAGATGAGAGATAGCGACACGCAGACAGGGAGAGAGCAGAGCTAGAGCTAGGAGGGTAATATTTCATAAAAGGCTGCTGGTTCACGTGTTAACCTGGGACTTGCTGTATTCCAAGTACAGAAGCATTTGTTCTTGATTTCAGATAGATGTGGTCTTGAATAATGTTAACAGACAAGCTGTGTTGCTTGATGAATGAGTCTCAGATGTTCAGTGCTTTCACAAAACAGTATGAGCATAAATTCCTTTACTAGGAGGAAAGTGAAAGATGGTTTCAGATATCTGAAATTCCTTTTGGAACCATTCCTTAGATTCCCTCTCAACACTGAAGGCGCATAAGGAGCAGTTGCTGTCAGCATTCCTTGGATTGTCCATTTGTCTGTATATGCTTTGTTGCATTGCAGGAATTTCTGGCCATTCATAAGGATGATAATGCCTAACAGTTGCAGTCACTTGTGTTGGGTTGCTGTCTCGTGTTTTCTTGGACATTCTGCCTTCCTCGTCTTCCTCCGCTCCGTGCTGCTCCTCCTCGCTGCCTTCGCTCCCATGGTGTCTTTTTCCCTCTCCTCCAGTCTCACATAACATTTATATGAATGCCTTGGAAGCCACAGAGCTTATGAAAGCTTTTGCTCACATTAATTATCTTCAGCCTTGCTAAAATGCCTAAAAGGTGAGATAGATTACACCTTAAAGCTTACCCTCTTCACTCCGCAAAAATGTCATCATTTTGTCACCACAGACTCAGATAATATTTGCTCTCTGATCCATTTCATCTGTCCTTTTCCTGCTGGCTTGAAAGTTGAAGGAGCACTGATTTTAGATGCCCTGCTTTTTTAGTCAAGACGTTTCTTCCCTCTCCGCCGTGTCATGATGATGTGATTTCTTGACACAGACCTCACTCGCCCAGTCGAACCGCCAGAACTCTGTGTGAACTTGCTGAAAGGGAGGTGGGCGTCCGGCCTGGGTAAACACAGGGTGAGGGGGAACCCGGGACACAGCCTGTTGGTCCTAAATGTGGAGGAAAAATGTCCAATAACTGTGCCTTTGGGGAGTGAACAGAGCCAAGGCTAACCCTAACACAAGCACGCTGGGAGCAGGCAGCGGAGTGAATCTGGATCACAGCTGCTCAGAGGGACGTATAGGTAACAAACCAGATTTGAACCTGGGTTTTCTAAAAGGAAATCATTTTCCAGGAGGGGGCAGTTTCCCCTTTGCAAGGCAGCAAGATTTAATTCACATCTTAGTCAACCTACCAGGTAGATTTTCTTGAAAATAAAAGCTAGGAATAACCATAAAATTGCTGTGCTAACCTTGAAGGAAGTACTTCAGGATTAAGTGTATGTTATCATTCAATGAATTGCAGTTTTAAGTTACACAGTAAACCAAGTCAACTGAGAGCAAATTGACCTCAACTCTACACGGGAAACATTTGAACTTTACATGGACATGCACTGCTACTTATGTATCCGCCCTTCGTCCTGTACATTCACCCCTCCAATGAGCTATGGATATATCCCTCAATGCTTTTGATCTCATTCACTCTTTTACACCCCTTCAAGTTTGACTGTTTAAGCACAGTCCAGGGGAGCAGCAGGGGTTTGTGGGAGAAAAAAAAACACCTTGCACACAGAGAGAACACTGTATTCAGCTCAAAGCTAGAGGTGTTAGTTGTGTCTCAGTGAGGGATAATACAGCCAGACATAGATGGAATATTCATAAGAATGTCTTACCCTGTATTTTGAACTGCATGAAGTTTCAAGTGTGCTGGAAGATAAGAATTGTTAATCAACTTTGAGAAACCTCCAGGGCTAGAAAGAGTCATAGAATATTGATTCAGGTAAACTTACAGATTGCTTTGATAAAATATTACTTAAATTGAATTAAGTAAATCTAAACAAGTAGAAGTAAAAAGGGATTTCTCTAAAATGTTCTAAAAATACTGAGTACTTTTTTACCTGATAAGTTAAATATGATGACAAAGAGACTCTCCAGCCAGGATGTGTCTGAAGTCTGAAGTAAAAAGTGAAAGAAAGAACACAACAAGTTTCTCAATGACAATAACGTGAGCAAGGCTAGACTGGTAATCATACCTGGCATTTTCCTGGTGGGCACACACTTTTGGGCAGATGTAATTTTGACTAAAACACAAAAAAGACAGACCTGCAGAGCACGGGGACACAACCTATTTTAAATCTTTGCCAAAGATCTTAAATATTTTGAATGTGTTCAAAAGTTTAGAAAGACAACTTATTCCAAAAAATACTGACCTCTGAGATGAGTTAGGGGTTGGAAACATAAAGCACCATCACATGTACAAGGGCTGCTGTGGCTCAGTTGGTAGAGTTATTGCCTTTCAACCGAAAGGTTGATGCTTCAATCCCCAGCTGAGCAACAAAGGATTAGTGTTGATAAAAGCATCTGCTAAGTGAATTGTAACATGTACTGATGTTGTTTAGTTTTAAATTTGAGTAAATGTAAAGTTACATTTTAAAGTAAATTTAAGATTGTGTATATATTAAATATTTTACTAATTGTAATTTAAAATGATTTCTAGAATAGATTTAGATAATTACATATTTCTTGCATAATTCTGCTTGAGCAAGGATATATCCTTCATACTCACCACTGATCACCAAGGACTCATGCAAAGAGAGTGAATAAACATTGGTATAGGTGTCTATTGCACTTGTCAACTTTTCTTATAGTGTGTGTTATGTTCGACTGGTGGCGTGGGCTCTGGCTGATCCAGAAACGCCTGGACTCATTTTTTTGTCCCAGTCCAGCCCTGAACATGACTGACTGTGATTTGTCATTTTCCACCACTTCGGACTTCTAAATGTTTCTCAGCTCGATGGCTTGTTGTCTGTTAACCTAACTGCAGGACTCCAAATTGGGTTAATTTTTTCCCCATCAAGTGCAAGTGCGGGAAAAAAAATCTCATTTAGAATTTTAAATACGCAAATAATAAGGTGAAATTCATTATAATTCAACTTTGTCTCTAACTTCACCTTATTCATTTATATAATTTGAATACATAACATGTAAATCAATCTGTCAAACACACCAGTTGTAAAATATTTTT
Source organism: Labrus bergylta (assembly GCF_963930695.1). Taxonomy (NCBI): domain Eukaryota; kingdom Metazoa; phylum Chordata; class Actinopteri; order Labriformes; family Labridae; genus Labrus; species Labrus bergylta. Next base: position 20,913,964 of record NC_089200.1, on the reverse strand, counting down.
TTTAATGTTCTGAAACCTTACACCATACAATGATGGCATATTAAATATACTGAAGTCAACCACTAGCCCTGCAGCAGCACACATTCGTCTTTGTGTTTTAGAAACTAAAACCCTTTTGAACTTGCTCTGCTTCACCTCTGTGCCCACTCACTCCACACTGCACCTCAGTTTTGCCTCACAACCTCCGGGAGGCAGTTAATGCTTTAATTGGTACTTAATTATTTAATTAACCCCCAGGGTTGTTGGGAAGGGGGTAACATGGGGAGGTGGGCCTTGGGGGCGCAGGTGAGGGTGGAGAGGATTGGCCCAAGGTGCTTCCTGTGTCACATCACCAACGGAGGTACCCATAAGCCCCTTTGAACCGGGACACAAACACTGGAAACACTTTCATCGGGCCGATGTGTCATCACAGCCGGGTCCCATGTATATGTATGGGACCCTCTGAAAATATACAAAGTCCAATTTGCGCGGGACAGGCCAACCACAGGATAATGAATTACATGTGATGTGTATCTGATATGCAGCCTGAGTCATCACCAGATGTTCCAACAGGATTATTTCCAGTTCTGGAGAAGAGCAGCACATTTTCAAAGAGGATCCAACAAGAAAGAGAAAGAAAAGAAGTTATCAAATATTTGCTATTCTGATAAGAAGACATTTTTTTTTTAAATCTGGAAGGCTCTCTTTGCTTGTGGAAAGCAGATCAACGTGTTTCTAATGTCTGTAATTGGAGGTACACATGCCAAATGAGAGGAGTTTTGAGGTCAAGTGCAGAAGAGGAAGTAACACGGGCACTGGGCCTTCAGATAAAAGCTTACAGGTGGAACTAAGTACAGTCCTACACATGTAAGCAAGCTGTGCCTCTTGTTTGTTCTGGTGGCTGTATGTGGAAAATGCAGCACCCAGCACATAATGTGTTTGCTCAGACAAAGCATCGCATGTTTTCTGGATAACATCCCCTGTCTTTTTCACTTATAAATACATATGAACCTGTGCGAATTTGTGAAGCCATGTGCAAAGCTCAAGAGAAACAAGAACTCCAGCTCACAACCTCTTACTAAAACATTTAGAAATCCTTTTTTGGGGGGACTTGTTGGAGGCTTTCTCCATGTCTGAGTCTGTGTGTGGGTTCCTGTGTTTGCTCCTGTGTGTTTTCACCCATGTGTGTGCATCAGAGAGGGACGCCCAGCAGGCTGTGTTGTTGTAGGTGAGGGCGAGGAGCCCCCTGATGGGCAGCAGTGGCAGAGAGGCCAGCTTTGATCAAAAGCCCAAAAAGAAGTGGAGGGGGGGTGGAGGGAGGGGAGAGCAGCAGCAGGCCATACAGAGGAGAGAGGAGGTGAAGCAAGGCTGCAGAACGTGGGACTGCGGAAAACGGTGTCCTAAAGCTCATGGCGGGACCCCCAAAACATAAGACGAAACACCTGCTTCACTGCTGCCAACACACTCGGTCAGACTCACCCCTCTGGCATTAAAGAAATAATGTTATCTGTCTTTTACGTGTTGTGCCAAATGCAATTCTAGTGTAAAATGTCTTTATATATTAATTTCCTTTAAAATCATTTAGAGCACCACTGAAATGATGCCAAACCTGACTCCATTTCTGCTCTAGATTTCCTTCTTGGATGAGATGAAAATGGAGGCTTTGCAGCAGTGATTTCCAAATAATTAAATCATGTATTTATTCAATAGGCCCGGGGCAGAGTATTGATTGTCAACAGATTGAGTTACGCTTAGAGTCTTTAGGAAGTCTCGAAAAACGAGACAACCTAACCAAGGGCATGTGTGCAAGAAGTCGTTTGGCCAGACAAATGTATTCAGATTAAAATCATGTTGGTTAGGTCATGACGGCTACTCCTTTGCCTTGAGGGGGAGATGTATTTAATCAGGGCTCTCAGCTCTTTCTATAGTTGTGTGAGTAAGTGTGACCTCTTAATATTTCATTGTGCTTTTCAACAATTTGAAAATCGAATTAAAAAAATGTTATTTATCTGTAACTGTTTATATATTTATAGGATATTGTTTAAAGAGAGAGCGGCAAAATGTTGGATTATTCAAAGCAGACACTCTCCAAAACTGGTGTTGATTTAAATATTTCACTATATTTCATTTTGGGCTCTAGAGAAAGAATGATTTTGGCCACAATGTGAAAACTCAGATAACGCTCAGAAGGCGAGAATTATGTTTAATAATGAAAGAAACTCACAAACAGTCTTTGAATTCTTACAATCCTCAAACATAGCTTCCTCTGCCAAGCACAACTTCAAACATCCCTCCACAGCCAGACTTTATTGGCCCTGATGCACTCAACGAGAAAATTAAATTGGACAAAATAAATTAATGCCAGCACAACTTTTCAGTGCAGCTCAGCCGGCTGTCAGACCTGAAACAATTTGTAATGCTTTACATCGCAGGGTGTATAGGCCTACCTCAGAGGTAGCTCTGACCTCTGTGGGGCTTTCTTTCCACATTTTGTAAAGGTTTGCTAAATCTTCTTCTTTGTCTTTTACTTCTTCGTTTGTACTTCTTCTCATTATTATTAGTGTTGTTATTATTTATAATTGCAAGTAATATGAATTGCTATAAAGTAAATAAAAACAAATAAATAATCAATTTGTCATTGTTATTGTTTATATTGATATTATAATTTTATTGTTTTTTTCCTTAGAGGCCTATATTTATGCAAAAAACGTATTATTAATATTATTGTTTTACATAATATTTTAAACATACTAGAAGTAGTAGTGTTTTACTTTTTAAGCTATCTTTTAACGTGTCAATCACAATTGAATGTTTTTTTTTAACTCATTATATTCTTAATTATATAGCCTTAATTGTTTTGTTTTTGTTTTGTTTTTTTGCTCATGCCTGTTTAATTAATCCGTGAAGTTTAATGTTATAATAGCTTGTTTATTTTTTTCCGGGAATGTAAATGTGATACGGTGGCCCAGGAGACGGTGTGTGAATCAGCTGGCACAGTGAGTGAGTGAATGGAAATGGAGAACATGTGTTTCAGCTTTGACTGTATGATGCAGGTTTCACGTCGTTGTGTGCTCGCTACAATGATGGACAATTGTTTTCTTAACCCCTTCATTCACCTGCATAATAACGCTTCTCCGTGTTACAATGAAAGACGTTTAAATAAGGATAAAGAAGGATTAGGGCTGGGAAAAAAATCTGAATGAAAACTGGCTCTGCTGGATCTTGAAATAAGAGTTAACCAGTCAGATCGACATTGTTTGCAGCAGAAAAAAAACCTGAATTAACCGTGAGGTTGTGACTATAATGAGCCGATCTGGTGCTCTGCAGCCTGGCAGCACGCGGACAATTAAAGCAGCCTGATGACTGTAATGTCCCCCCGCATGTGACAGGGCAATGGCCATATCGCAGACTTTACGTACACAAAGACAGGGGTAGGGGGTTCTAGGTTAATTTTTTTAGGCTCCTTGCTAAGGACACAAAAACACAAGAATAATTTGCCTAAAAGGAGTAGAGAATAATCGCCTAGGCCTACTTGACACAAAGATTTTTTCTTTGAATAAAAAAATGTAAATAAAAAAATTACATTTTTGGAAAATGCGTAAGTGAGCTCAGCTTCTTGATATATGATTCTTCCTCTCGGATGCTAAAATTGACATTTTCTTTTGTTATAATTATAGCTGTGTTGACCTCCTTGGACGAAAAAAGAGGCTTGTTGGGCCACCATCCCGAGTCGTCTGTTGCTGTGCATGCGATGGGGCACGCGGGCCCAGTTCAGGCCCGTTTACTGTGGTTTCAGACGAGGACAGATGCCATGTGCGCTGTCTGTCCCGCATGATGCACACGCGTCTTGTAGGGCACCCTGAAAAGGAAAAACAACAATTAGACATGACTGTGTGTCTCCCAACAAACGAATCAAAGGGGTTGTTGTGTTTGTGGGAAGATGACGGGTGGGGAGAGATCGTCCCCCGTCTCTCTCTCTCTCTCTCTCTCTCTCTCTCTCTCTCTCTCCCTGAGGGTTAGACCCGCGTTTGAGTCCTGCGGCGCGAGGCCGAGACTCACAGATGGGCTGTAGTCCCCCCCCCCCCCCCCCCCCCCTGTCGCTCCCCTTACTCTTTTATATTCCGGTTCAATTCAACTAAATTTAATTCACTTAGGCTACTTAACTTAAGTTGTCTTTGGAGGCCATAGTTTACTAATCACATGGTGGTGTCTTAAATAAAGATGTAGCCCAGCCGATAAAAAAAACATCTTCCTGTGTGTCACCAAGTCTCAGACAACAAAAATAAACAGTTGTTATGGTTTTCCTGCACGTGAGGATGTGGTTTCGCTCCAGCAAATATAATAACAGGAGCAAACATCTTTCATGCTAAGGCCTACGTCATGTTGTCGAGAATAAATCTATTACACGAGTGATCATTTAAGATAACCTACGGTTTACTTTTTATTACGGACATAAAATAAAAAGAGTAAACAACAACGATAACGAGTTAAAAGTTATTAGGGGGAATCCCAGGGAATAAATGCATTTTGACATCCTACGGCCTACGAAATACGTCATGTGGGATTCTTCTTAATTATCTCTTCTTAATTATCTCACATTTATTGCGTAGTGTTTTTTATGGGAAATAAAAAAGAATCTGGATACGTGCTGTGTCACCGTTATTTTACATCAACAAACATGCCTCTTTCACGAGCTTGCACTTCAAACATTTGACATCCAGCGCTGAATTTTGTGAGCCTGCAGCGGTGCAAAACCTCGGCTCTGTGCAGCTTGGCTATCCTGACACTAGAAGGGCTGAGTCTGAGCCATGCTTTTTTGTACTCCTCCACCTCCCAAGCTGCCACAGAAATGTATAAAGCTCCAGAAGTGCATGGACTCTGAATAGACGTGGGGGGGTGGGGGGTTCCAACCAAGCGGAGGAGCCGTGGGGCCCCGTGTTTGCAGGCCTCCGGTGGTGGAGACGAGGCCGTGCGTGGGACTGCATGTGGGGCTCCCTCTGCATTAGGCAGTAATAGGTTTGGGATGACTTAAACGATTTGTTGACTGGGACAATAAATCTGTTGTGTGTTTCTTGGCATGCTGAGGGGAGGATTACAAGTTGTCACACAAAGGAATGCAAATTGCAAGCCAAACTCTCCGAGAGGCCTGTGGAGTAGCCAGCTATTTAGAGCATTTGTGCAAATCTGTGCTTCTCTCACACTATTTTATCATTCTCTATTAGTCCTAATAACTGTGAAGGGTCTGAGAGTAGCCACTGTATTCATCTCAAATCAATGGCTTTCCCGCACCAGGCCCTATACACCTCTACATTTGCATTCTATCCAGTGAGATGACCAGCAGGACAATCGGCATGAAGTCTCTTTCAGGCGGCCAAATGGAAAGCTTGAAACCTGAATGACTTTTTTTCTGGGTTCTTTTTCTAAAAAAAAAAGCCCTCTACATATTTAGTTTATTTTTTACACAGGGTTTCTCACTGGTTGGAATCTGAAGAGGTCAAAGGACAGATTACAAATTGATCTAGGCTCTTTTTACGTCCGTAACTTCCTTAAAAGCCTATCTCCCTCAGATAGCAAGATATTTAGAGAGACATAATGGATTGAAAAGAGAGACAGAAAAGATTTGGAGGATAGAAACATTTACATATAGGCTACTTTTTCTTGTTCATTTTTATTAATGTTGTTGTTTTTTTTGCTCTCTGTTTTTTTTATTGATATTCGAAAGCCTACTGAGTGGGTCTTTTTCTTCTCCTATGCTTCACTTCTGGTTAACGTTAACCTCTAAATGATTGCTCTGAAGCTGATGACAGTCTCCCAGCAGAGGGAGAGCAGTCTGTCTTTATTCATACCTCCTCCTAGCGACTGCAGCAAGAATTGCGACTACAGCAGCCCGCATGATCTGCTCAACTCTGCATCCGCGAGAACAACAGTTCACCCCTGTTTGTCGACTGCAGGATTCATTTTAGCGATCTATATTCGTTTTTTTATGGTACCGGACTATAGATCACGTGACAAAAAAAAAAAATGAGGGTTTAAATGTTTTGGTTTTTTTTCTCAGTGGTTTGTGTGCCAAATGTGTGTCATGCAGCAGATGTTTGGACTAAACCGCAGGACAAGGATCATCACGGAGATAGCGAATTATTTATCTCAAATCGCAGCGGTAGCAGCTCTGACCTACCGCTACGAAACATCACAGTCCGATCGAGTTGATGCTTGCATCGGACCATCACCCTGACCAAAAGTACCAATATTAGTCGTTATAAATTATTCCTTCAAATAAAACTTTGCTAATGATCATGTTTCACTCTTGGCCGATTTAAACACCATAATTCAGTGCATTAACAAAACATTGCTTCATAATAAGAAGTTAAGCCATGCAAGATTTTCACATGGGCCTGGTCTGAAGATTTATTAAATATTTTATTATCACCTGTATTAAAATTGTTTATACATTGGCTCAAGGAAAAAAAAAAATCAGCTCATTGAAAGAAAAAAAAACATTTAGAGGGACCAATTGTGGACTAATTTATTAAAACATTTTAGGCCATCTGTCCTCTGTTCCTTTATTTCCATACAATACATTGTTTAAACAAACATTGGTGCATACTATATTCAAATAATATTTTAAGTATCAAGTATATTTGTTTAAGGATGCAGTTTATCTTGGGTTCCCTAATAATGCATAGAGGCTGCAGTAAGTCTTTGTTTTAATTGGTGTTCAGTCTGGAAAGTTTTCATAAACATTACTAATATGCACACACACACACACACACACACACACACACACACACACACACACACACACACACACACACACACACACACACACACACACACACACACACACACGTCATCAGTGGTGCTGCACAAAGAACCTACAATACTTTCACAATTTCCATTGTTTTCAGCTGTTTACTCAAGGTTACCATACCTATCTGCCTTGTCTGCCACTCCTTTACCCTGCACAGAGATGGTTTAATTAAAGAACAACATTATCTTAGGGCAGCTGCACTCCTTACAGTGAGGAATGCGTTATTTTCAGTGCTGCGTCAGGAGGTCAGAAAAAGAGAGCATGCCGCCTACGTTGGCTGCTGCTCACCCTCCTCCATGGCTTATGCAGCCCGTCCTCGATAGCTTTTAATGGTGTGATTGTAAAACATCTTGTCACATGAGGGAGTTACGATGATGTTTTACAGCCCCTTGCTTTTAAAGATGAGCCATGATAAAGCCTACCGTAACTTTAAAAACAGGCTTAGTGTGTGCAAAGAGTTGCATAATGCCAAGGACCATTATTTTCAAATGCACTTCAAGACAGTGTGTGTGTGTGTGTGTGTGTGTGTGTGTGTGTGTGTGTGTGTGTGTGTGTGTGTGTAGTGGCGTGTATCTTAAAGTGTGCACTTAAACACAAGGCCGCAGATAGATACATGCTAAACACATAGGACACACTTACAGGATGACTACCAGAACATAACAATAAAATTAACTGATATGAAGCAAAAAAAGAAAAAGAAAAAAGAGATCGTATCCAGATGCACAGATGTTTTGGCTATGAAATATCTTCGTAACAGATGTAAGCAATAACAAGAGTGTAAAAAGACACATTCAAGGTCAAAGGGCTCTTTGGAGGAATAAATTGAGCTGTCCCTGATCATTTTTATGAATAAGTCTACAAGGACAAATGTAGCCTTTGAATCCACTGTTAGTAATTTGCTTTCCATTATCTCCCTTCTTTCAGCGAATGCTGGTGTTTGAATGCTGATCTGTTGGCCAGGTGAACTCTAGTTGCCAACACGATGTCTGAGGCCAGCCAGGAGGGCGGACCGATTAAACAAGATTTTTTTTCTCCCTTAATCAACACGATCATAACCTCTGCAGAACAAAAGCACCGATATCCATTTCCAAGGAAAAGGGTGAGTGCCCTCTCTCTGCTCCCCACCCTCGCCCTTCCCGCCCCTTGGTGTACTGTACTCGTTACCCTGGTAACCCCATGGGCAGAATGCAGATCAGGGGGACCAACGAAGCGGCCCCTTGTCTCCCCTTCACAATTCACCCTGATGATGACTAACACTTTTGTTCATGGAGAGGGCAGGTGGGAGTTACAATACGCTTCAAATCATTGCACCCTTTGCTCTCCCCCTGTAAACCCCCCCCCCCCCCCCATCCCTATCTGTCTTTATCATTTTTCTCTATTCATATTTCTTACATTCATTTAATTTCTTTCATTCAATCCATTTTCCCTATTTTTAAATGTCCTTTCTCTCAATTTTAATTCAGCTGTCCACTCGGGGCTGACAGTGAGCTCACTCTCACCAGATGTGGCGGTGGTTTGCGAGAGGTCAGTGTTATCTAAACAGACCCATTGGGCTATTTGCTATAGCACCCTCCATCAGGCAGGAAGCTCTGAGGAATCAGCCCATCACTTCAATCAGCCACGGCAGAATACAATGAATTTATAATGGCCAGAGCCGGGCTGAAGAATGAAATGAGATGAATACGGAGAGAGAGAGAGAGGGAGAGAGAAAGAGAGGGACAAAGAGGAAGGACAAGAGAGCAAAAAGATGGAGCGTTAGAGAAAGAGAGTTCAGTTGTCAATGAGCACTATGTGCGGAATTGTGTTGTTTGTTTGTGGTGTGAAACAAACAAGTGGTTGTTGAAAGTGAGGCGATGGACTGTGACTGTGTTTGACAGTAAACTGTACTGTTTATGTGTGTGAGAGGTTACTTTCATTCATATGTACTGTACAGAGTTTTATATTGACAGGTTGTGTACATACAGTAGAGGCTACATACAGCAGTTCACATGCATGCATGTGTGTGTGCGTGTTCATGTTTGCGCACTTGTGTGTTTATTGGTCTGTGTGCAAAGAGAAGTTGGAATCTTATCGCTCTGCAGAGGGTAAGTACATGTGACAGTAGATATATACAAACTCTTGATCGATATCTTGATAGATTGTCAGATAATGAATCCTCAGGCTGATATGGACAATTGCTTCAATGTGTATGTTTTCCTGGCTTGTTTGCAGACGCCTTGGCTAAGCGCCACCATCCACAATTCACGGTCCAAGAGCCGAGCGCGGTCCAGTCTCCGTTTGGACTGACTGACTGACTGCTGCCCCCCCCCCCGCCCCACTCCCCTTCACAGCCTCCAACCTTTGACCACATTAACCGCTGCAGTTAGACTCATCTCCCCGTCTTCTCTTATCACCTGGAATCAAACATTAAAAGAGGGAGGGAGCCGGAGTTACTCATAAAGTCAGAGAAATATGGCTGTCGAAGACGAGAGAGATAAAGACAGTTAGAGGCAGAGAGGGGAATTAAAAGGTACTTATCCAAGACTTTGAAACAGACAGAAAAATAATATTAACATGATGGCAAACCAGGAGAAGAGAACATGGGATGAGGCAAGAAGACAAAAAAAGGGAAGATAAAGAGCAAAACCACACCATGTCACATGAGCAGTCACATCCTTCTTCAAGTTTGGTGTCTCAAACGAGCGGGGCGGAGTTCAGCTGTTGGCAAACAGGCTATTTTATGAGGACCATTCCGCAATTACCCGTTACCTTGACTGTCGTGATTTAAAGAGCGGCCTGGCCTTGGAGTTACCTGGATACACCTGGAAGAGAGCGATAAAAAGAGCTGGGGGCAGGGGGGGGGGGTTAGAACATGAAGGGTAGGGGATGAGCTCCTATCTGAGCCGCCAGAGTCCTGCCTCAAGAAACTCCATCTGTCTGTCTGCTTTGCAACGATGTCTGGCGCCCACACACACCCTGACTATTTGTCTGTCTTCCTGCAAGTCTGTGCGTCTGTCTGCCTGGAAGTCTGTATGTCTGTCTGAGTCAGTGTGTGCTACAATACAGCCAAGCAGTTTCATCAGCTACGTTTTTGTATGTAGCTTAGCTCCTCCATGCACACACACAAACACACACACGCACACAGACTCACACACTTCAAGATCTCAGGCAGGTGGTTTGCTGATAGTGATGGCTGGGAAAATATTTGATGTCCCCAGCTTGGCCATTTAACATTCTCACCCTGTGCTCTGACCTTAAAGAGTGTGCATGCATGCATACAGCGTGCAAGGCTTTGTGTGTTTGTGTGTGTTTTGTGCTCTCGTAGATCAGCACAGTGCAGCTCTATGTGTTTGTTCTCTTAGCTTTTAGCCCCAGTTAGCAGCTCATACCCCCTCTCCCAACAATCCTATTCAGAAACACACACACACACACACACACACACACACACACACACACACACACACACACACACACACACACACACACACACACACACACAAACGCACGCACGAGCACACACACACACACACACACACACACACACACACACACACACACACACACTCACACCACCCACAGACACTCTGGCCTATTAGCAGGACTTATCAGAGCCCATTTGACCTCCACCTTCTCCCTGACCTCTAGAAGGTGGAGGTCTCCATCCCTTGGGAGGGCGGGTCAGCAAGGCGAAAGTGTGTGTGTGTGTGTTTGAGTGTGTGACAGACGGGGGGGGACAGCTCTGCAGCCTGACTGTGAGCAAACACTGATGGTCAAACACATAGCCTCCTCCACTCCCTTGTATTCTCTGTCTCTCTGTCCTCTTCTTCAAGACCTCCTCCACACGCACTAACAAATTCTATTTTATTGTACATCACCACTGAAAATGAGATAATTAATTAACTGGGCCATCTCAACCCCTTTGAGCCTCCAGTAAAATGTAGTTCATACTGACAAGAACTGATTTCTAAATCCTTTCTCCATGCCATATTTTCCTCTTCTCCTTGTTTGTTTTTTAAGCTTATATGTCAGAGTCATTTTGACAGGATCTCTCTGTTTTAATCTTCTGAGTCATGTAAGAATCCAACGTTAAATTGTCCAGACCGCCACATCTGCCAACCTTTTAAATCTGTCCCACTGAAAAGCTTCCAGCACAATCATGCAACTATTTTCTGGAGAAAAAAAAAACTACACAAAGATTTATTAAATTGTGTTCCTTCCCATGTGAATTTGGATTTGTTTCTTTGTTTGGAAAATGCAGGTATATCACACACATTTCATTTTATAAACTTAAAACCATTGTACGTTTCCTTAAATCTCTTACCTCCAATAATCAGGTTCCCAGTGTTTCCACACATTGGATGATGAGGCGTTCATGAAGCCAAGTGCTTGTGCTTTGCGGTTCATTTTACAGTCCAGACTGGGTGAATTTCAAAGAGGAGCGAGATATCTGCTGTGCGGGAAGAAAAGGGTCTAAGTTAGAGCAGCAGAGCTCATGGAGCACGTTTTTTTTTATTTTTCACACTCCTCCATCCTGTGTTCTCCTGCAGACAGGCTCTGCTATTGAAAGCGAACAATAGAGTTCTTAATCAGCAGACCTTTCCCCCTCGCCAGTTCCTGGGTCAACTGATGGCCCACGCTGCTTTGTAGCAAGTGAACGGCATAAAATATATGTTTATGAAAAGAAGAATTAATCACAGTGGGTATCTTTAGATAAAGTCATATTTGTTGTTTTTTATACCCTTTCTCCAGCTCTGTCTACGAGGGCTTTCATGTGGCTGTAATTACCATATTTCATTAGCGTGTTGAGTGTCAACGCTGGAGCATCAAAGCGGTTTGCTCTTCGCATGTGCAGCGACCACCGCCAGGGAAGTACACAACTATCAGTTTTTTTCCCAGAATAAATTCGCCCGAGCCTGTTTTTGAGTGCACTCTCTCCCTCAAGCTGCTGTCGATATCAAAGAGAACCCATTCCGCATGTGAAGTGCCCCTTGTGCAGAATAATAAAGCAGTGCATCATGGCAAAAAACTGTGAAACACAACACTCTCACCAGCATCCCTCAATGCACACATGAGGACACACATGCACATATACACATGGTATTCCTCTCTCCTTTGTACCTACTTTACTCTCCTTGGTACACATTCACTTCTTCTAGCTATGCACTCAAACAAACTATTTTGCTCTTCTCTATGTTGAAATGCTCAAACAGTAGTGCAATATATCTTTATTAACCATTCTCATACTTACATTTCCAAAACAAATGTGCATGCTTTGTTTTGCTACAGTATAAACATTGAATACAACCAAATAACTAAGTTTTTCAGGGAAATTACGTTGACATTTTATTATTAACCAATAAAAAAATTATAACAAAAAGATCACAATAATCTTCAAAGGCATTCCAGGATATATGACTCTGTGCCGCAGAATTTTTCTGTTGTCTCTAAGCTACTAAAAACAAATAAAAGAGACATAGTGTTGCACTGAACACTGCGTAGATTATATGCCTAGATTATTTCTCTCAACTGCGTTTGTGAGCATGCTCAGTGATATCTTTCAGAGTTGTTTCAGAATAAATAGGAGTGCCTGGGTTTAAAGTGATGAATTAATAAGACATCTAGTTCATCAGAATACAGTTTATGTATGTTACTTGTTTCAGGATAAAATGAAAACTCGATAATCACAATTTCCAAGAGCATAACTTGAAATAATTAATTGTAGTTTTGTCCAATCCATCAGTTCAAAACAAACTTTTTGAAAAGTTGGATAGGACAGTGGATAGAGTCAGACATCGGGGAGAGGGAGATTGGGAAATGAAATTCGGAAAAGGAGCCACAGGTCAGATTTGACCCCAAACTTCATGCTTGGAGAACTACAACCTCACGCGCACTAGCCATTAGACAGGGCACGCACACCAACCACTAGCCACTACTACTAAAATGATCAAAAACATCACATTTATATATGTAAAAGCTGGAACTGTCTTATGGGTTGCATTTTATCTTGTAAAAAAAAAAAATCACCACAACAATGAATTGATCATCAAAATATTGGATGATACATTTTCCCTGCATGATTGATTCATTATTCATTTATTGTTGCAACCTTTTCCTAATGTAGAGGAAAGATAAAAAAATAAGATAACACAAGCTTTATCCTTTAATTATTGTCCCTTTATCGTTTTCAATTAAAAACAGGAGACACATTGACACAGTTCATTCAATTATGCAAACTAAAATCCACACACTGTAAAATGAGCCCTTATTATGACCAGAGCTTTGATATACCAATGCAAGGAAAGGCACCAGACGCTCCCTTGCCTGGGAGACTTGCACCTGACCTGCTTTGGGCTCTTTACAAGGCCATACGGCTCAATCCTACGGCTCAAAGCCACACATCTTCAAGGGGACCGGGACAATAGAAGACAATAATGTCTCAACCAGCACAAACAGAGAGGAGCTTTGAATACGCAGAGCTCACCAAACATCGCGACTTGCTCCACTATCAGCAGGATTATCTGCCCAGAGCTAAACACACTTTTGTTTTCCCAAAGCTTTACGGCTTCCCTCGGTTAGAGGCCGAATCAAAGCTTTCAGTAAAATGTGTGGTAACGTTTAGGACATGGTTAGGGTTAGACAGCCGTCCCTGCAACTGACAATAACACATCCAGGGTTCAAAAATGTCATATTTTGAACATCCTTTAGCAGCAACCACACAAAGCTGTTGTGTGGCTTTCAGGGCATTCGTGTGTTTTTTGTGTGTGTTTTTTTTACAATAGATCTGATAGGCTTAAAGAATGTGTTGCTGTGAATGTGGAAGTCGACTGTTGTGTTGTTATCCTTGGGTGTGTTATTGCTGCGATCGGTGTGTGAGCTGCAACTCAACAATCAAAGCGACACACACTTGAGATGCTCTTAAGGTGTCCAGCTGCCTGAGATCGATGTTCACCTTGGCTGCTGTTACTTTATCGATCGGTCAGCAGCTACTTCGATGAAATGTGAAAACACTATGCTCTTGTGTTTCTTTCGCTATTGTGCACTTATTTCTCTAAGCAGTATGCCACAGGTCTTCTATACATTGTTACATTGTAAAGGAGAAAGTATACAATATATGTCAATGGAAGAGGCTTCCAGGCCCAAGACCTTGGAGAAAAGTTAACAAATGATCCCTCATCTCGTTCCTATTTAGTCCAGCAACTTTCTGAGAGCACCATAACATCCTTTAAGGGCAAACATGTTTGATTCTTAATCCTTTTACCAGAGGTGATTTTTAACTACTTCCTGGTCCCCTTTCAGTCAAGTCAATGGGTCTGAATCCTGATCCGCTGCAGGCATCCTCAGGCCCAGTGAGCCTTAACCTTGGAGCCTTAACCCCCCCCCCAAAAAAAAAAAAAAAAAATAGAAGAAAAAAAAGGTTCAGGCCAACAGGGAAGGAGACAGGGTTGTTGGAGGTGTGTGGAGAAACCGAGAGCCTGGCGCATTATATGCTTTAACATGACTGGCAAATCCAGCCTGGTTAAACAAACTTAACCTTCATTTGTGAAACGGTTCAAATCAAAGGGCAAAAAACGACTTGTGCAAGTAATTACCACCGGGGGAGGGGGGGAGCAACAGGGCAGAGGAAGGATGGGGAGGGGGGGTCAGTCTCAGGGACAGCTAGGCGTTAACAGGTTGAATGGAGGAAATGGGAATCATTTAAGGTGAGGGGCATTTTTAATGAGTTTGCTCAGAAATTGATTTTCCACTGTAATCTTTTATTTATATGCGGCAGGCGGCGTGTCCCCTGCAGAGTGAGGGTCAGCTCTCAGAGCTCCCTGTCAAGGCCCCCGCTCGTTCAAACAACACCCCAAAGTCCAGGGAAAATGGTATTCTAGCTAAGGCAAATATTGTCCTGTCTTGGCTTAAGGGGCGAAAAAGCTGTTTGTTCTAAAAAACTCAATCTTTACTTTTTTTCCATCAGCTTTTAAGAGGAAAATGTTTACGAGGGGAACGGTGTCCTGAAAGATTATTTTAAAGTTAAAAGTGTGTTAAACTCCTTAAGTAATATTGATCAGAGGCATTTAATCACCATGAGAGGTTTTGGTAAAATTTGTATTTTGCCAATTTAAAAATATATGAATTGCACTGACTTTATTTTCGACAAAGGTAACCTAAATATTTGTACTTAAATTTTAAAGATTTATTTGATCAAACCAAGAAGTGTCAGGTAGACCTTAAGTTATTGGCCCTTAAGGTCTAATAGATAAATATTATATTATCTAGGAATATTTCACATAAATAAAGTACAGCCAAGCAACAAAGTCAGTTATCTGAATGTAAAGCTTAACTTTGAGAATTTTACAGATACATTTAAAAAGAAATGATCAAAACGCTTCTCATCTGATATCATAAAGTAATCAAGCCATGCTGTCGTGACCTTTGCTCATAGAGAGTGAGGTGGTAGAGTAAAAAAAAGGTTAAAATAATATTCATAGATATGAGCTTAATTAGCATTAAATGAAGGACATATTTTCATGAGTATGTGTACATTGTAAAAGGTGTGATAAGTTTAAGTGTTTGTTTCTTTGATACTTCATGATCATGTTGAGGATAAAAACTAAATTACAAAAGCTGTCCAGTGCATAGAAGAAATGTCTGTTATACTGTACGTATATCGCTGTATGATATATTTATCACAATCATAAATTAACGCATATATTTCTTCATTATATTTATTATAAAGAATATTTTTATTGAGTTTTCAACAATAGTATACAGAAATAATCACAGGCACACACAAAGATATGTTTATATTTATTATAATGATAAATTAACATCACATTTGAACACAATTTTACCGGCCCTTATTCTACTAACAAGTTTGAATCAATATGTTCAGTTTTTCAGGATTATTTGTCATGTTCAATTAAATTCACATTTTTCACTTATTGAATAATTTTAAGTTAAAAGGTGTCACGTTAATACGTGTTTCAATAAAGCAAAGCCTCTGTGTGTGTCTGTCTTCAGCCTCTGGTTCGGAGGCCTTTTACCCAGACTCTCACAGGCATCACTTTGTGCCTTCATGCAGCTGCAGAAGTTAGTAAAGGATTCTTCTGCCACCTAGTGGCAAAAGTTCTGACTACAGACTTGTAACATTTTTGTGTTGTGGGTATACAATAAGCACTAACACGTTTTATTTAAATTATTTTTTAGCATCTAGGGACAGAATTAAATGTTTGTTAAACAAATATATTCATTCAACTAGTATATTCTATCGGCTTCTTTACAGTCTGGCCGTCAAGTGTCTCGCAAAAATGATATTTGTAAAGGGATAGCGTTCAATATTTTGATTTGCTCTCTGTGTACATGCTGTATTTTACCGTCCAGTGTGTTCACCTTTCCACCAGTAGATTACTTTTCCCGCCTGCAGGCTGTAAACTCGATGTGACTATCCAAGGCCTTTTCTTCTTCCACATTTTTATCATGTTTTATACTAAACATATCATCGCTTGCTGAATTAAAGGAAGACAAAAAATAACAATTCTGACTTAAGATGTTTGATTAGAAGTTCATCACATCTCATTTTGGGAAAAGTAATTAATGCATAGCTGCCTTTTTTCATTTACATTACACTTTAATGAAACTGAAATCTGAGGGGTAAATGAATGCTTTCAGCTTCACATTAACTTTCAGCTTCCTATAAGACCTTAAAACATTTTCAACTTTAAGCTAATACAATTAATAGTTCTTTGTACTAGAATGTAACAATACAGAATAAGCAGTGATGTAGGGGTGCCTAAGGAAGTGGGTATACTCTCTTTCTTATGTGGCCCGTCCAGCAGAGGATAATCTTCCTCTGTTATAAGCAGTGATATGTAAGACTGCTTTTGAATATTTAGTTTGTGCTTATATGAGCCATTTCTAGAGAGATTAGTGAGGGTCATCCGATCATCCTAGGAAAACAAAAATTGCAGCATACCACGGACATTGTCAATCAATCATTGATCAATCAGAGAGGATTTAGAAGTCGGTGTATCCTATTGAGACTGAAAAATAAGTGTAAGGCAGGCTGGCCACTAAATTCAGGAGATTCTGGGAAAATGCTGAGCTTCAATAGCTAGACAATAGTCAGCCAGTTTGTTAACAGTGATCAAAAATACTTTTCTTTTCTCTCTTCTTTCGGCCTTCGTGTAAAATTTTCTGTTTGCTTATTGTTGTGATGAGAGTCTTACTGCTTACTTTGAAACAAACATTCACTGGCATTATAAACATGACTTTGACCTTATTTTGTACTTCGTTGTGCATAAGAGATTATGTAATGTCCGTTTGTGATTGCAATAACCTGCTGACAATTTAATAACAATATAGATTTTTATTACATATTTATTTCTTCATTGCATTGTGAACTTGTCTTACCATCTTCATGAAAAGTTGCAGTCCTCCGTGAAGACATGCACTCTATCTAACTCTCCTTCACTGCATGTGTCTTCAAACCTTTTCCACCCGTGTTCAAGTACTTTTGATTTCATGCAGAGTTTCCCTAATTGGAGAATTTCTCTGTTTTATCTTTGAGGTGCTCTTTCACTGGTGATGGAGACATGAGGCACGATGCAGGGGCTGTTTTATACGTTTCATCCAGCAGGTGGCAGACTGAGATGACCTGTTGAACATTTTCCCCTACCACACTTTTTTTTCAATTTTAAAACCATTTACTTTCAAATGATGTTTTCATTGTAAGATGTATTGATATTTAATATATTCAGGGTGATTTCCTGTCTCATATAATATACATATATATTTCATCATGTATTTTATTTTTAGAATCCATAAAAGCTCATGCGATTTAGAGTTTGAAAAGACAAAATTGTAACTTCAACACATCACTAAAATGATCCCAATTGAATTGTTGGCCTTTAAGTTTACATAGTTTATCATTAAAAAAACATGTATGAATGGATGAATTGATGCCTTATAGTTCTTCAAGGGAGCTCCGTCTGTTATCAATAATCACAACATGTATTTCAATAGACACATTATATGAATGTACACAGACATACAAACAAATGTTCATATTTATTATTTCATTAATCTTCAACAAGCAAGAAAATATACTCCTTTCTTCCAGAAATAATAAATATACAATATTTATTTATGAACAAAATGCACAATTTACAAAAGTGGCAACTGAGAGCTCCACCTCCTACAAAGTACAGCTGACTGTTTGCATTGAACTCATTAATCTCACTGTTATAATTAGTATCTTCTATTCTCATTATGGCTGTCAGTATTATTTCTCTCTACAGTATTAACATTTTTATTTGGTAGATTATTCCACCACACAAACTCTTCAAAGTTACAGGTCTTCATTGTGTTTGTTATTATATTATAATACTTTCATGAGGTTCCCCAACTCCTCCCTTTTAAGTCCCACACAGTCTTCTTGTTGCTTGATTCATGGCTGTGAGGTTATTCCACACAATTTGAGATACGTTTATAAAGACTTTTTGCAGACTGGTACTTGTTCCTTCCTATTGGCGATGGCCGACAGCAGGGTCATCCTACATAAGAATGTCTTCCTCTGGCTGAAAAAAACATTCATCTGTCTCTTTCCTGCACGTGCTGATGGTCATTCATTGCCTATCAGGTACATTGCACTGCTCTGGTACCGAGGCAGAAGTGTCTCAAGTTTTTGTCATTGAGATCAAGCTGTCTTCTGGTCAGGAGGTGAACAGCATGTGTGAAAGCAGCCAGGCTAAAATACAGGACAGTGTGACTGTGCTGTGGACTGAGGCTGGCTGTGCCGAGCTGGGGTTAGGCGGGGTGGAGGAAGCTGGACTGGGATGGCGCTCTGTAGTGAAGATCTCCACCTGTCTGCGCTGCTCCTGATGGGTCAGCGGAGGCGCCACTGTCACGTAACCATTGATTATCCTCACAGTAGGTGGTGGAGTAGTGCTGGATAAGAGCGAGACAACACAATAAATCCAGGTTACTAAAAGTATCTTCATTCAATTGCTTTATTCCATACATTAAAGGGGCTATATGTAACTTTTAACATATATAAATCGTTTTTTGTCGGCCATTAATAAGCGAACAGTTATCTGATGTGAAAAAGTAGATGTCCACTGTCTATCTGTGTTGCCTCGGTCGTATTTTCAACGAAAGCTCCAGAAAGTGACATTTTATGCACGTTCTCAACGTGTATGTCCACTTACCTCCTCTGTAAACATCATGCTGGTAAATATCCAGTGTTTTGCGGCCGATGATGATGCTCGTTTGTGTACGTATGAGCACGTATGACGAGCACGCGAGGGAGAGCGAGCAACAGGTTACTGGTTGCGGTGTCGCTACAAACGCAGTATTTTTGAAAGTCATATAGCCCCTTTAAGATAATTTATTTTCTAACATCTTATAATGAAATCTCACAATAGTATCTGAACCAGGACTTTATATTACTCTGATATATCCACATGATCTGAATCAAGCACCAAAAAGAGTTGCCAATTATCTTTTGTCACTCCTTATGCAAGTACTAAGACGTATTAACCAACCTACAAACCAACCAACCACAAAAAGGTCTCAAACTTCTGAGACAAACAGAGCAACCATTACTGCTGGCCACGCAACATCACCACTTCCTGGAGGCACTGATCGCACTATTTGACTAAACATATTTTGTTCCTCTTTCTAATCTTAGATCATGATAAGCCTGTGTACAAGACCGAGCATATGTCACCTCAGTTTGACCTGCATGACCTCCCGTGATGTCATGGTAAAGCAGATGTTAACAAAACTGTTACTACTATTACTACAAGTAATGCTAAGCTTCTCAGTGTTTAAAAAAAGAAGGCTCAGCACTTTGTCACTGGATTTTGAAAAGTGCTCTGTAAATAAAGGTTGTGATTATTATAACATGCCTGGGTGAGAGAACAGTAGGGGAGATGCATAAACATGGTTTGTGTTGTCTTTACAAAAGGACTGGACATCAGATAGTACCTGTTCATTCATCAGATGTATGCCAGCTAATGTTAGCCACAGTCGCTACAATTGTTACCATTTCTTGGAAACACAGTCACAATTTCATTAGACTTCTCTCTCTCTTTGGATACTAGGGTCTGGCTTTGAAAGTACTGATGTAATCACCAAGATTTTCAATCAAACATGACAGATATTATCTGGAAGGAGAAGTGAAGGGCTGGATCTGTGAATACCTCACATTACTTAAATATCTGGGCCAACAGCAATACTAACCAAGGTCCTAAACCATGTTCCTTTGATTGTAGGGAGTGATGAATGAAGTATAAATCAACCCTAAAGTCCTGTATTCTAAGCCAAGCCCAAGTTCCTTTGTGAAAAGTGAACTTATCATATTGGCTACCTGTCTCCAATTCGAACCCATAGGTCGCTGAATAGGCGGGGTCTCCCATGGCCGCCGCGGTGAGCTTTGTGAGGACGTTTGTGTCGGCCGAATTCCTCCAGCTGGCTCAGGCTGTCAGGGAGCAGCAAGTGAGGCAGCTCCTCGTCTCCAAGGCCAGGCATGTCCTCTGGTTCCTCCAGCTCAATCTCCGTCTCTGGTGGAGTGGTTAGCCAGCTGCTGGGAGATGCTGCGAATGTGTCTGAGATCTCCTCCTTTCCCCCTTTGGGTTTTTCAGTTGGTTTAGTCCTAAAGCAGAAAAAGAATATTGGGTATTAGTAAATTAAAGATACAATATGTAGAATTTCTACACTGAAAATATCTTAAGTAACTAAATAATGACTAATCATATGTTATATGTTGTTGAGTACTTGAATTACCTGAAATATTTCCAACAGTCACCAAAGTTAAAGAAATATTTAATAGGACGTGTCTTGCCGCAGCATCGCCATGAAGGAGCCGCCATGACAGACACGACATGTTTATTGTTGCCATTAACACACCGAATGTTACATCAAAGACTGCTACTCAAGGAAGCGGGAGCTGCTACTGAAAGCTGCCGTACTGTTGCTGTGTGTGCTGTTGTGATAAAAACGTAATGCGAATTATACTTATTTATACATTAGCTCGTCGTTAAACGTATTCTCTTCCTCAGGCCTGTTTCGCCTGTTTGACTTGAATACGGTCAACACAGAGTTTTTTTTCACCAGAGGTGGTGATGCAGTAGCAGAGAATCACTCCAATGATTCCCGATCAGCCTCAGTGTCATCTTTTGTTATTGTTTTGATTAAGAGCCCTGGGGCAATGGAATTTACATGCTAATCCTCTACTTAAAATAAAAGCCCTCAAGGTTTATTTTAACCTTAAAAAGTCTGAAATCAATTTTGACACGGTCACTTCAAGCTTTGACGTATGGATGGAAAACAAGTGTTTCTTGTGTCTCTGAGTTGATTGTATGTGAAACTTTGAGACCGTTTCATGTTTTTAAAGATTTTAAACTGGCTGCCAAACAATGTTATTGTTAGTGGTTTCAGACCACTCTATTGCTTTCCACTTCCAACTCTTGACTTCAATCAAGGACATGAACACCACATAGGACTCCTTGCCCATAAACGCTATATGAGCAGCTTCTAATGCCGCCCCAGCAGGCAGCTTTAGAAGAAGTTGTAACTCTTGTGGCCTTACTTTTTCGTCTAAACTGACATCTGCCCAAAGCAGACCACCCAGAAACACCGGCCTCTCCTCGAAAAAGGAGCTCCTCTTTCTTCCACCCATTACTCATACTTTCTCCTCTCTTGTTCTTTTCCTGTCAATATGGCTCGCATGTGACTTTGTGTTTTAAGGTAGAACATTCAAACAACCTACTGTGCTCTGTAACACTTTAAAAAGCAGTAAAAGTAATTTAAAAAAAATGTCCTGTATAGATGTACATCTATGAAATCATTTTAACACACATGATGATGTGAAAAATCAGAGCATGGATCTTAATCATTTCCACTGCTAACACATACTTGTTCTTCTCCATAGTCTTCATAAATTCAATGGTCTGCACTTCTACTTTAACAGTCCAGAAAACCATCCTGGTCAGGGTGCTGATAGCTGCAGGCCTGTGGTCCAGCTACTGTTGAGCCAAACCCTGCTTCAGTCTGCTCCGTCTGTCAGTCATATAATCACTCAAAAAGACCTTTTGCCAATCGGCCCCAGTCTGAGGCTAACAGCTTTCATAAACACCTCTCATTCAACCGTCTTGTGGTGTTTTCCCTCTGCTGTCACTTCACCTTGTGTTGGGGAGCTAAACGTGTCTGTGTGCCTGTACACATGTTAGTGTGTGGTCATGTGGTTGTGTGTGGGTGCAGCGTAGGCAAGTGTTTTGTGACCACAGTAAGTCAGTCCACTTGTTACATTTTAAACCAGAACTGTTGGATGAAGCCCCAAACTTAAAAACAGGGCGTGGGAAGATGGGCTGCTATGTTTACAGCTTTTCATTCATGAGAAATTTGTAAAAGCCTCAGTTAAATTGATGGATAGAGATGTTTTAAAGAGATTCCCCTTGCTTTGCCTCCTTTTTCCATTTCAACCCTGATTCAAGTGGCTTTAGTTACTGTTTTACAGGCCCATGGATCAACCCCCTAGGTGAGAAGGGTGCTGCTCTCTGCCAGGGAATGTGGCTGTACACGCACACTGAGATATTAAGAGAGATTGTTGAAAGTTTTTATGAGGAAATGCAATAGGATGTCAAGCAAACGTGTCTCTCCTTAAACTGACTCTACTAACACTGCATGCAAGTGTACTTGTGTGTTTGTGTTGACCGTGGTATTGATGGCAGCTGAGAACAGGCAGAACCACTTCTGGCAAACCGCCTTTGGCCGGCAGGAGAGAGAAGGAGGGAGGAAAGAGGGGAGGGAGCCGGGGAGGAAGGTGAGGGAGTTGATGTGGTATCAAAGGATTTCTGCATAGCTGAGCTTTACTTGTTGCAGAGCACTATTTTGACCATATCTTGATTGCACTTCAATAAATCTAATGAGATTAACTTGACTCCAGATGAAGATAGATTTTGACTGGCTGAGTTGTTTCCTTTTTCTCTTTCTCCTGTAGATTAATTGTATGTGTCTTCACACCAGTCAAAATCTTACATCGTACGAGTGCTCTTTTACAAAGGCCTTTTTACTCAAACATTATGGTTTATCTTCTGATGCATATCACACCTACTCTTCCTTTCCTTACGTCACCATGTCAGGTTAACGTCTATTTGTAAACCTGACAGGGTAACTGTTGACTGATGACCTGTGCAAAACTAGAATTCTCCAGGACTCATGACTTAGTTACATGGGAATTATGTCTTTGTTTGTCTAACTAATGTAATTAAATCAGATTACTTTCTGTTATTTTTTGTTGTTACTGCTTACTCACTCTGTGACTGGCTCCTGGTGATCAGAGGGCATGTGGATGATCTCGTAGCCCTCCTGCCTCAGGATGTCCAGCACACTGTGGTTCCCAAGGAAGTGACCTAACAGTAGGCAAAAGCCAAAAGTCATGACATATCTAAGAAGCAAGGAGGTAGTTGTATGCACATCACTTAGGTGCAGGGCAGTGCAAAATCAGCAAGAAGCAAGACAGAGTTCAAACCAGATGTAAGACAATAATATCTCAACAACTTTTGGCTGGATGGCTTTTAATTTTGTATAAGCATTTATGCTTTCCTGTCCGTGTGATCATGCTTATCCCCTGACTTTTAATATAACTGTACACCACTATCAGGACAAATTCTTAAATTGTCATTTATGACCCTGTCAAATGTAGTCAGGGTTTGGGTGGAGATGGGGTATAGTTTGGGGAACTGTAGGTACTTTGAAGACCAGCCAGGCTACACTTTAAAGTGAACTGCAGAGTTGCTATTGCACATGAGGCACATATTCCAGGAGCGTGTTGCAGTTGTCTTGGCACAAGCCGGGACCTGTCCTGCAGTCTGTGTGCAGAAATGACCAATCCTATGATGTTGTGATGAAAAGATTACTTTACTTTTTACTTTTAGTTCTGTGCAACTGTACAGTGAGAAAAATTAGCAAGACATCCAGAGATTTGTGCTGCCACATAGGCCCTAAACCATGAAAAGACTGAATTATTAAAGTGACATTTTTATAGCATTGGTAAAAAAAACATTTGAGTGAATAAGTGACCAGATGCATATAGGAAATAAAGTGGGGGCCCAGTACAAAACCCTGAGGTTCCCCAGTTGGGTTACATTTTTTTCAGGTAAAGTCTTGCCAACCTTTAGATGGACTTCCAGTATATATGGTATAAACAATCAGCTATCCCCTAGGATAAATTGTAACAACTTATATTTTTAAATTTTGACATTTGTTTTTGTATAAACCTGAAAATCAAAACCTAAGGTCAACACTTGATATGTCCCAACTCAACAACTCAGAACCCTTCCCTCACCAAAACAATATTTTCCCACCAAAGGTGTAGGGACACTATATATGGTGTGAATTACAGTCCTGTTATATAGACTGAAGCAAAAAAATGGATTGTGGAGGATCTGAAGAAAAACAGGGGTTGTTCAGAAGCATGTTTGCTCTTCATTTGCAAGGCCCCCTTGTTGCTCCGTAATGACCCCATATTGCCAGCACTCAACCTTACACCTCCACTCCACCCATCTCCCACTTTCCTTCTCCATATGTATGATTCCTTCAGACTAACATCAAACATGTGGGCCTCAGCCTTACAATGATAAAAGCTTTTCTTTATTTCTCCCATCAGCCGATAATCCTGCATGTCACTCAACCAGCAATAAACTGTAATGTAGCCTGACATCTCCCTTGATTCTCACACAACACAGACCCTAACAAAAGAGCTCACATTTTTGCTCACAAATATTCACAAACCTACACACAAAATATTTGCAGACACACAGGAATTCACACACTCACACACCCACACACCTTACTTTTCTTCTGAAGCGTATTAACAGCACATTGACAATATTCACTATTGCTTGTTCTTTGTCAGAGCCCTCTGCACCCACTCTGCTTCTCACCCCTTGCCAATTTTATCATTATAATGTTCCTGATCATTCCTGAAAGTCAAAGAAAGAGGCGCACGGTTTTACACTTTCTTGGCAGCAGAGTTCAAAGGCAGTGCTGGGATAGGCTGCAGAGTGAAAGAAGGGTTCTAACAACAAAGTGTTGCCGGGCAAGATCAGATGAGATTACACAGAGGGGAGAGTGAAGTTTTGTGTGGAGGGGGGTGTATAGATTTGTATGTGTGTGTTCCTGTTTTGCCATACGGAAGAAAACTTAGCTGCACGACAGTAGAAGTAAGGTCTTATTCAGTGTCCTTGTTTCTTAAAGAACTTTCTCAGTTGTGTTCCCTACGTAGTGCAACTCCCTCATGACTGCAGACACTGCATCTGTCAATCTCATCTATTTTACCCACTCTCATGAACATGACCCCAAGATGCTTTACGGTAGGTCCTTGCTTGAGGCAGAATTTTCCCAACAGGAAGGAACGGTGCATTGTTTTGTTGGTTTAAACTTCTGTGTCAAATGTATGCCATAGCAGAGGTTCTTCAGTGCCTCAGGAACCTCTGCCAAGAATATAAGTAAGGCTTACTCTTGACCTTAGAAATCTGTCTCCTTATGAATTGACAGTTGGCTGTGTTCAGAAATTTGATGATGCACTACACTTTTAAGTGTCACAATAGGATTTGAGTTAGTCGTTTTAACTAAATAACCAGTAAATATAATAATATATAATATTGCTCCTGTCATGATTAATAACTATGGTGGTAAACTTTTTGTCTAGCCCCATCATCAGTTCAGAATCAAATATTTTTTAGTGACAACCCTCAAAATGACATTTGGATCAGCCTAAGCTGCACAATGTGTTGATGATGACAAATCATAGCATGCTAAAATGCATAATGGATAAATCTTTAGCATGTTAGCACTGTCATCGTCAGCATGTTGACATACTGACACTAGCTTTAACTAAAATTTGCCAAAGCTGTCAAATTATTGAGAAGAAACTTTTTAACTGGAAACTATTTATTTATTTACTTACTGCAAATTATTTATCTTTACACAGCATGAACAGTAAGAAGTAGAGTTTCATAGTTAATTATCTTTGAAATAAATACTTCTTAAATGTACAAATCCAAAATAGTATCACTTAACAAATACCTGCTGAATTACCAAGAACACATTCCTCCCCTCTCTTATATCCTTTTCTTTTTTCTTTCATCCCTTTTCCCCAGTAAGACACCAGGGCCAAATTCAGCTCATTCTGTGACTGCATGCTGACAGATTCAACAACCCTCAGATCTGTGTCAAGCAACTATTTCATTAACTTCTGCAAACTGGGGGCAGAAAAGAACACCTCCAGTGTGTTCTGCAGGGTGTTAGTCATATTGACTGGTAATGAGCTGACTTGATTTCCTCCCCAATGCTGTCATGCCTGACACTTACACAAAAAGAACATAATCCATGATGGTTTGAGCTATGGAATCTAAGTTTACTTCACAACCAGCAGACCGACACATGTTGGGCACACCTGCTGTAAATCTGACATTCTGTAAACATTCAATCTGCTGAGTATTCCTTTCAGTATACCCATTTTTTGTTTGCTGAATGCTGTAAACATGCACCCACTTCTTAAACAACCTACTGTTTACACAAACAAATGGGCCCACAGTGCAAACACTGGTGTCGACAGTGTGTCACTAAAAGAAGACATGAGTAAACTACAAAAAGCTACAAACACATGTATTCATGTGTGCTCCTTCAAACACACACAAACAAGCTGTCTATCTTAGAGCAAAAGCCACAATTCTCAAATTTCCTTAAGTCCCATGTTTGAACTAAGATTGAGGGATTTTATAGTTCCTCAATGAGTGATTTGTCAAACTTAGAAAAAGTTGTTTTGTTTTTACTTTTTTATCTATCAAACTCTGTATGTGGATTGTTTGGTACTGTGTTTTTTTTGTTGTTGGAGTGACTAGGCACAGCAGTAAAAGCTCTTGCCATAGCTGATGTGTGTGGAAGGCTGGGCTAGTATGTGGACACTAAACCGTAAGGATCTTCTGAAGCAGAGAGAATCCTGAAGAAACCGTTCCATGATACAATACGATATGATATATAAGGTTACGATCAGGTATGATGCATTTTATTATCCCCTTTGCAAATGTGTCCTAGACAATCCAAAATGAGAGATCAGCTGACTCCTTCTAAATCTTCTACTTCTTGTAGCTCTTTTAGGCTGACTGCACGGGTATACTCTGCAATTCCCTTAAATACTTGGTGCTTTTGTGTGAGAAATAACTTAGGTGCTATTAGCATTAATCTATGTTGTTTCATTTAAAATAAATATAACTTTTAAAAGTATTTCCTAACTTTTGCACAAAGGAAATGATTAACTATATACTATTGTACTATATATTGTATTTTTCTGATTCTTCTACTAACAGGCTTTAATAGAAATCATCTATGTGAGGTTAGAAGTCCACAGTCAATTACACTTAACAATGAGAAAGACAAATGTTATTCAAATGTTTTATTTAGCACTCAAACATTGTTTTGATGGTCTGCAGCTGTGAGTTCCTCCTCTTTTCCCATAATGAATGTTTTATGGTTATGTTCAGGCCCTTACTCTGTGCACTTGGTGAAGTTTGGAGAAAGAATGGAGCCTACGTAGTTTTTTGAATAAGTCACAAGTGATTTGAAGCATGACACAGGGTGTGTTTATTTACTTACTTACTTTTAATTGAAACCACAATCTTCCTCTTATTAAAAACAGTTTATTGCCATAATCTAGCCGTTTTGCTTGGCTGCACTGTGTTTGCCTTCCATTAACCTCAAACAACCTCTTTATATCTTCTTCAGTTTCTAAAACAACATGACAGATTGTGATTACATGTTCTTTAAAATACATTGTAGTATGTAAATGCAAATTTTAGTGACTGAGTTATTCAAAGTCTGCTAATATTTTTTTCCAATGAGAACTCTAATGTACTCAAACCATGTTTGCAGCTACTATATATAGCTTCAGTCTATACCATCATTTACATAACTGTCTTAAACTGCAAAGTGATCTGTGGATATGGCTCAGAAAGCTGAAACAACCTAGACTTTTTGCAGTGTGCACACTACCTTGCAGGGTGTTTCCCCTCCTGTGTCTCCTAAGAGCACAGTTAATGACCCGGTTACTCCTCTGTTAAATAACCTCTTCCTCCTCATTTCCACTTGCAGTAGCAACTTAATGTTCTTCTCGGTCTCCCTCTGTCTGTCTGTGTTTACTGTAGCCACCAGTCTTTGGCCTATCTTTTTTTTTTCTCTGTCTGGCTTTCCAGACTTCACTCAATTGCATTAAGCTTTGTATCATTAGAAACCTGGTAGTATTTTTGAATGGTCGTGCATTCCGCCCTCATTTTCCCCTGAGATGGGAAATCTTTGTATTTCTAAGTCTAAAGAGCAGCTTCCAGTGACGCAAAATTATGATTTTTGCCTCACTGAAAGTGTCTGCGGTTAGCAGGGTGAAACTACAACGCTAGTTCCTCATATTTTCAACCACTGAAGCTACAGACCAATCACAGATCAGTGGGTGGGAACTCACTCCCAGAATCGAAACTTAACGTCCGCCATATTGCTTGGAAGCTATGCTAACAGGCTCTATGGAGAAAGCTGATAATGGCGAAAAAATATACATATAGCGGCGAGACGGCTGCTCAGGCCGGTCTTGTGTTTTGGCTGCTTACGAGGCCACCACTGGCCGCAACAGCCGAGAAACAAAACCGGCCTGTCGGCAGCAACCGTCTCAGGGCTATATTGCTGGCCGCCGCCGGCCGCTGCCAACTGTCCGCGGCTGTGAGGACGAGGAGCCGGGGCCGGCTCGAGCTGGGGTGGACTGGTCGTGTCTGTGCTCTCACTGTTTGCCTATGGACACAGACATAGAGTCTGTTTTCTGACAGGAATTTCCAAGATTCTAATTCCTTCTGGAAGAAATCTCGGAATAAGTTGTGTAAACGGCCTTATGTGTTGAAGTAAACATGTCAGTAAACCTGACCTTAGTGGGAGTGGCCTGCGGTGCTGTGCATTCTGGGATTTGGTGTCTCCCATCCACATGAGCCAAAAAGACACTTTCTTTGGCCTCTCAGCCAAGAAGGCACCAACTTCAAAATGTATTTCACATTTCTACTACATATATGACCCAATGTCAATACAGATTCATGTTTCAACAGGTGAAGTATCCCTTTAAACAAGACATTTTAAAGCATGAGTTCTTTTTTTGGGGCTCTGTCTCCTCTCTCCATGCACGGTTGTGAATGAAGGCAACAGTGTGTGTTGTAAAAGAAGGAGTTTCTGAATGTCTCTGTAGTCACCACCCAGGCTCGACTCCAGCCATGACGGCACCTCTTTACTCCCACCCACCCTTAGCCTGCGTTTTCCTCCTACTATCTCTCTGGCCTATTTACATCTCTCCACCACAGACTCTGTTTACCATTCATCCATTTATGCCTCCCTCTAATGTTCATCCTTGCCTGTCCACATCCCCCTGGACAACCTCCAAAGTGCTGAACTAGTAGTTGTGCAGGAAGAAAATGAAAATTGAAAGCCAATGAAGCACAGGAAATTGATCAACAAAATGAGGAAAAACAGGAAGTGAATAATGTTTTCAGTTGTGCATAAACAAATGTGTTTGCAATTACTCTGGGTAAACAATGAATCAACTGATGCACACTTGTGGTTTTGAAAAAAAATCTTACATAGCCTTAAAGCAGACCACCTCAAATAAAAACTGCAATCAGAGCAAGAGCATTACACAAAAACAAGAGGAAGGAGATCAGAAATAGACACTTAAGTGAAGGATTTAATGAATAAAGGGACATAGAGAAGACAGATGGACGTGGAAAAGGAGTTGAGGGATCGAATGTGGGAGAAGGAGGATAGATGTGATCAGAGGTAGAAACAGATTGCATTTAAGTGCATCCGCCACCCAACCAGAGTGCAGGCTGGGTACTGTTGCTACATTATGGTCCAAACAAACACAAGTTGTTGCCCTCAGTCATTGGAACAAAAGATGAAAGAGAGATGGAAAGATGAGGGGGAAAAGAGAGAAAAAAAGAGAATCAAGAAGAAAAAATAAAAACGAGGGTGTGTTCCTCTCTAGAGTGTTTAGAAATGTGTGCCAGTGTCTTTAAGCAGACTGAGATGATGGGGAAAATTCCTCTCACCTCCATTTGTTTGCTAGTATGTACTTAGGTGTCAAGTGGGTGACAGATTGAAGGAAAAACTAACATGTAAGGTGTTGGACCACCGTGGGCCACGAGAACAGCTTCTTGGCATGATTCTACAAGCCTCTGAACCCTACTTGAGCCACAAACACAACTTTTTCATTCGCACATGTTGTGCTGTTTTGTGCTAATGGAGAGACTGCTGATGGAGAGACTGTCTTTGATCTCCTTAGTTGGAGTTTGTCCAATCATAGCTTCACAACAGTATGTAGGTTTGCAGCGGAACTCTAAACATGCTCAAACAAAAAACAAAGGGGAATCATTATTACCTTCAGCCTCTACATATTTAAAGGGATACTTCACCCATTTGCATTAAGCTTTGTATCATTAGAAACCTCGTAGTATTTTTGAATGGCCGTGCATCCCGCCCTCATTTTCCCCTGATACGGGAAAGCTCTGTATTTCTAAGTCTGAAAAGGAGCCTCCGATGATGCAAAAATCGTCATTTTGCGTCATCGGAGGTTGCTGTGGTTAGCGATGGTGAAACTACAAAGCTAGTTCCTCATATTTCCGACCACTGAAGCTACAGACCAATCACAGATCAGTGGGTGGGACCTCACTCCCAGAATCTAAAAGCAAGGTCTGTCATCTTGCTTGGTAGCTATGCTAACAGGCTCTGTGGAGAAAACTGAGAATAACCGACAATGGTGAAAAATATCTTTCAACTTGAAACTGATATGGATGAAGGGGATTTTGAAGGTCTTGTGCTTGAATCGGATGTGCGTTGCTATCTCTACGGGCTGCAATATAGCGGCAAGCAGTTGAGGCTGATAGAGGAATAGGAGGCGGCAGCCGAGGCACAAGACCTGCTGTGTATTGTGGGAGTTGTTGTCTTTCATCCACGTGAGCCAAAAAGACACTTTCTGCCTTTTCTCGGTCAAGAAGGCACCAACTTCAAAACTGATTTCAAATTCTATTACATATATGACCCAATGTCAATACAGATTCATGTTTCAACCGGTGAAGTATCCCTTTAACAAAGTTCTAGGTTATCAACAGTGTTAGAAGCGCAGTCCGCCGCAGGGCATGGGTCACACAAGGACTGTGCAGACCTGCTCAATCTCGGATCCCAACGGCAATCATCATCATCATCATCATCTGATAGTAAATTACTATCTATTGAGAGTAGGTGGTAACAGTGCCGCAGTATTTATGAGCTGTCGCACGCAAACTTAATTAATAGCGCTCTGGGCTACAGTTCAGTTGTTCCTTTACTTTGTAACTTATGCCAACTGCATGTGTAGTCAACTAGTAACAATTGATGTACATATTTATTTATGTACCTATAATAGAGGAGAGCCTCTCTTTGACCTATCCTGCTATGAACTACCTCTCTTCTTTTGAAAAACATATGAGTAATGCAACAAAGATTTTAATAAGCCCAGCATCCCCACACCATGCTGTGCAATTCCATTTGCACTTTTATAGCACCGAAATCCCTCCATAAATCACACAGCAACGTTTGAATTAACAGAGAACCCACCACTCTTCAGAAATAGTTGGACCATTGCCTTGAGAGCAGAGCAAAGCTTTCACTTGGTGTTTACATCTAAAAAGACAGGATTGGTTCTGAGTTTGTAGAAAGGGAATAATCTGGAGTTTTCCCCCCTCAAACTCTCACATCTCTCACTCATTCCTCATCTCCATAATGACTTCACTTCCTATGCATGCGTTATGATATCTGTCTCTCTGTCTGTCTCCCTGCACCACACTGAGGTGTTACGACTGACAGCTGTTGATGGGGCTCTTGATTTCCAAGTTCTGGTTGACATTCTGAGATCAAGAGAACCAGAGAGGGGATCAGATCCAGGAGCTGACGGCAGCATTCAGTAGGCCTGACGCCAGTACATGTCAGAAAGGCTGGAGGGCTGGCTCAATGGTTCAGTGTTAGAAGCTTTACAGTGATTCACCAAGTTTAAATATTTAGACTTTGTGAGCTTGCTGCTGCAGTCTTAAGAGCTCTAATGATGGGGCAGGGAGAAAGAGAAAGTGGGTGAGTTGAGGGAAAAACAGACAAGTACGGAGAGGGGGGTTCAAAGGCACAAAGAAAAAAGGAGAGGAACAGTTGGTTTAGCCTGCAGTGGAGCTAACAAACTTAAGCAAAAGTGATCCTCATTCATTGTTTTTGTTTCTGTCAGCTGTGGTCTGTATCATCTCTCCCTGCTGGGCCAAGAGGAATAAGGTGGAGAAAGACAAAATCCCTCCTACACACATGTGATAGAAAAAGCTTTGGCATCCTCATGAAGCTCTTTCTCATGGCGGCCTTTATCACTACAACATCTCATTCTTGTACCGTCCCTTCATTTCCGTCCCTCCACCCTTCAGATAAAGTTGCAGCTAAGGGAGCACATGGAGTTTTCATATGCGTATCAGTTTGAGTTTAATCACACATTTCCTTCTCAGTACAAACATAGAAACGCTTATGTGTATGTCATCTTGTTTATGTGTTTCAAAGGAATGCATATTTGAGTGCATGCGTCGGCGAGGTGTATGTGCGTGTGTTTTTTTGCTGGCATACATTACACAGACATGCTGCCCAGCAGGCTTAAGCGCAGAGATAAAAGTAAGTGTGTAGGTATGTGATAGTGGTTGTATGTGCAATGTGAGAGTGCTTCACATCAGTTGTTTCTCAGGCCCAGAGACCAGCTGGATTTCATCCTCACCATCTAATCAGGATCTGATTTACACCTGGGACACCAGGTGAAGGCAATTAACCACCAAGTAGGAAACCAGCAGAACTAAAGGTCCCAAAAAGAAAGTCTTTGTGTTCTTTAGTCTTCACGGTGTGCATGTAGAGCAATGTTAACGCTAAAGAGATCAAAGCAAGCAGGACTAGTGCATCCATGTGTTTATTCAATGTATCATTAAGGTTATTGGCTCTAAAAAAAGGCCATTTGATGCAATTTTAGCTGCTAATGAAGTGTGTAATCTTTAAACAAGCTACTGAGGTGTTCTGATTTAATTATACTAAGGAATTTATCCAGTGTAGCTAAGAGCAAGAGACTGTTATGCGAACTCATTCCTGAATAAACAAGACACTTCAGCCTTACATTAGTACCATATTAGACCTAATTTGTTGTTACAGTTGTTAGAGGCAATGTGCTAACATAATAGGTCAGTTCTTCTCACAGGCATTAGGGAGAAACAGACTTATATGAAAATACTTTAAAAGTTTTGTAAAGTAGTTAAAGATTAAATCCTGGCAAAAAAAGATTTCCATTTTCAAAGGACACTTGAAAATGTGAAAATGGGATGTACAACACTATTTGAGAAATATCCCTATTAAATGAAAAAGTGACAGTCTATTGGGGAAAAAAACAAAAGATTTGAACCCCCACCTCCCAATTTTCTTATGTTTGATAGTTTTCTAAATGGCAAAAATATTTATTGTAAATAAGCAATAACTTATGTTATCCATTTATCTCTCTCTATCTGTCATCTTCTGAGCAGACAGCACATAAAGCACATACACTAAATACATGGTATCTCTGTCAGTTCATTATATACTCATGCACTATGCATTGTAGACGGTAAAAACAGCATGAAGCAGAGAGAGAGAGAGCTTGCTAGCAGTGAGGGATGGCGTCAGTTTATTAGAGTGGAGACAGCAGCTGATGGAAAGGACAGATAGGACGCTCTAGAAGATAGCAGCTTAAGACGGATAAAGTGGCAGACGAGACAGAGAGACAGGTATCATGATGGGATAAGAGCTAAAGACAAACTGGAGCGCAGGCAGCGATTGGAGGACGGACAGAAAAGAAAAAAAACGTAGAAAAGCAGATATGCACTAAGAGAGGAAGAGCCACAGAGACAAAGTCACATGCATGCCAAGCAGGCTCTCTCCCTTAGTTATCACTTCAACACCACAATACCACAAACAACTGCAAAACATATGGGCCTGCTCTGCCTGCACAATGGACTATTATAAGCCAAACATACGCACAATAAACAACTCTCAGCAAACAGATCCAAAGTGGATCAGACACTAAAACAAACAATCGGACATGTATATTTTTGACAGTAACGACTCCTTTTGGTGATGAATCTCTGCAGAATCAGATCATATGGCTTTATGTTCCAAACATACACAGTCACGTGTGAGTGTGTGCATCCGCGAAGTGATGTCTAGGCCGTGGCAGCGTCAGGAAATTCCATGGGATGTTTTCAATAAGGCTGAGCAGTGGCAGCCAGAGACGTAACAAATGAAAACCTGCTGAAGCACACCATAGAGCTCCAACAAAACACTGCCTACCCTTGCAGCACTCTTCTCCTCCCTCCCGTGTGTACTTGCGTATAAAAATTACAAAGTGTGTTTATTTGCCGCATGTGATCTAGAGAAAGGGTGACTAAGAAAGCCTTTCTTGCTGTGAGTGATGGAAAAAAAGTGAATCCAGGCTTGTATCTGTTTACAATAGCAACAGAACAAGTATCCAATGTGTGTACAACATGTCTGCGAGCATGCTGCTATCATCTGTGTCACTTAGTCCTTGGGGAAACAGTGATGCGTTCCCTTGGCCTCGCAACCAATGCTAACGTCATGCTACATTGGGTGCCCATGATCCCTGTTACATAATACTGATCATAATAGTAAACAGCAGTGACCACAGGATGAGAGACAGAAGGGAGACAGAGGGAAGGAAGATGGAAAAACTAAAGGGATTAGAATAGTTTTTCAAATAGATACTCATTTAGTAACATCACTTGAACGAAAAAGAAATTCTTGACATTTTCAGTCATTCCTGTCTTTTCGCTAAGCTAGCTTACTGGCTGCTGGCTGTAGCTTCTTCCCTAGCATACAGACATGACAGTAGTATAGTATCAGTCGACTCTTCTAGCTCTTACCAATAAATCACATCTGATTTTGTAGTAAAATTACACATTATGCTGATCAATGCACAGCCTTTAAAGATTATCCAGCTCACAAAGGTGTTATGGCTAACATGTGAGCAAATTGATCCAGAAGTGATTTCCTTTTGTTCAACTTTTTGTTGTTCGCTATCAAACATCAATTTCCTCCACTAGATGACCAACTGGTGAACATCAAATGTTGCTGTCTGTAGATGCTAGCTCTCTCTGAAAGCTTATCGCTAATTAAGGCGACTATTGTTTGTAAGGCTGTTAGCAGGGTTCATCATAGCTCTTACAGAGTTTTACTTTATAAACTAATGTTACATGACAAATAGATGAGAGCATTACCTTGGCTCAATATCTGCAGAGTTAAGTAAAAAGGTTCATGACAGGGATCATACTGTATAAAAAGAAGGATGACTTGACATTCCCAAAAGTGAAGCCAAAACATTTGGGGCTACATTACAGTTCATAAACCCTGCCTCCTCTATGTTAACAGATGGGACATGGGTCAAACTAAGAAATACAAATACGCTACAGGTCAAATCATTTTTGTCTCAAACATTTCTGTCATTATGGTTTGTTCTTATCATGTGACTATGAGTCCAAGTGTTCATTTGTCTGAGAAGTTCAGATGAAATTTGTTACTTGATGCAAAGAAAAAAAGGGGGACAAATGTAGCTAATGTGGCACTCTGTACTAGAAGAGGAACTGTGAAAGGAAACATATTGAACACTAACACAAGAGTCATTGAACTTCCCATAACTGTGTGTCTGCTTAAAACAGACACAATAATTTGATCTGCAGTAGACTGTACCAACCTGTAGTTTCTGGTTAGATGTGTTTTGGTTTATGATAAGGGTGGGACGTTTATTCTGTGGCTCAACCAGCTGATCTCTACTGCACATGCTCTGGCTCCAAATGCGTATATATGTCATCTCTCGTTACAGGGGGTATTTTGGGTTCACTTTTGTACAACATAAGGATCTGGAGACTCTAACATTATAGTCACTTGATACAATGGCAACACAATACACAGATTAGTAGAGTTATGATGATTTATTGTATAAATCTGGTCATTTAAACTACAGGCTTTTCTGATTTACTGACTGCAACAGCAACCCTCAGGTTGACTGGGTTGCTTCTGTGGACCATCGGTATCATAAAATCTTGGCCAAGAAGCAGACAGAGAGAGCAATACTGCTCAGTCAGTCTCTTTTATACTGCTGGGGATAATTCAATAATGTCTACTGGAGCTCTTTCACCTCTGTAGTTAGTATTAATAACCTGTTAGTGAAAGTGAAGAAAATAAAGAATGTCTGTAACTACTGTTGGAGAAACAAGAGCGAAGAAAAGGAGAGAGAAACTGCTTGAGCCAGTACTCAAGCTTAGATTCTGCACATTAAAGCACTTGTCCTACAGGAAGGTGTAGGTGTACAGAAAGAGGAAAGGGGGAGGCTGGGAAGTGAGGTGCTGAGCTGAACAAAGATGGATTTCCTGCCTGAATCACTTTAAAAACATGCCATATACTTTAATTGCCTTGTGAAGAAACTCCTGGATCTAGACTACGACATTGGTAACTCGAGAGGGCTTTGACCTGAGTGCTGCCCCAGCTCTTTCCCAACAGTACTGTTTTCTTTCTGTGTTCTGGACGTGGTTCAGGCTGGAAGTGAGAGGTCCAGGGTAAAGGCATGCAGCTAGGAGGACCATTCATATTTTCTTTTGGATGTCAAGATAGTGACCTGACAAAAACAGCCACTTGACACAGACATAAATAGACACAAACAAAGGATGATAGTAATCGGCCTGTCTGACAAACAGTGCCAAGACCATCACAAGTCCAGATTAATCCATTTTATAACCCACAATAAGTGAAACTACAAGCACTGCCTGCAGTTACACACGTCATATTAATGTGATTTTTCAGATCCGACTGTAGAGATTGGATTTATGTGATCATATTATTGTACACCCACATTTGGCCTGAAAAATGGACAGTAATACGTCTCATGAAGGCTGTATTTATTTTTAAATACGTCTGGACCACCTTAACCCTAACACCTCTGATCCCTTTTTTATTTCTCTTGATAACTCAAAATATGCATTGTGGGTAGATTGTAATCAGACTTTAAGCAGCACTGTGTTCAAAAGCAAGCCTCAACATTTCAACATTTCAACATTTCAATGACTTTTTGTAAGATGTTGAAGAAAACACAGTGAGATTTCTGTGAGCCCAGGTCGTCACTTAATACGTCCTGGCATCATTGGATGATAAAATCTTATGGCTGGTTACAGCCAATGGGAAACCAGAACCAGCAGGGACAGTTAAGGGGCCGTAAAAAATCTTGAGTCAGCCTTCAAAAGATGGAAATATTAGACCAGAGAAAGAAAGCATTGTGGTTAGAGCATGGGAGAGTCTTTTAAAAGCCTGATTTAATGAGCCTTTTGCATCGTGTTTATAACATATATATTTAGAAAACGTTTTAATAACATGAATTTGAATCATGTCTACAATTAATAAAGAAATATAAATATTACTTTGTTTGTGAGCTGTTACTGTTACATCACTGTTACAGTCATTCAATTATTTTTAAGGGTTTATGTAGGTTTTATGACTTCCACTGCCTCAGACACTAAACTGATCATCAATTTTATGAGTCATTTTTTGAAATTATATTTAAAGAGGGATTTTGGTAAATTATTTGAACCTTTAACATATTGTTATTCACTGATAATTCTTTGCTTCTTCTTTTTAATCGCTCGTTTTTACATTTTGTTATGAATCTCTTCAGTTTTCTTTTCTTTTAAAGATATTTTAAATCACCAAACAGCATCAGGAGAAGAGGTGGACTCTCTGTACATGGGGCGCCCGCTCTACCAACTGATCTAAACCAGCTCCCCTTTTTAAGTTATCTTTGAATGAACCACAAAAGCAGTGTCAGTATGTATAACTAGATTCTTCAGTTGCATATCAGATACTAGTAATTACATGCAGTTGTGGCCATAACATAGAATAAACATGCTACAGTAATCCTTCTCTGCTCTTTAATGTGCATGAATCTCGACCTGATTGACTGTAATCTGTTCTCCCTTCATTGAGGCTAATATGTGAACTGTATGTGTCTGACTGAACATGTTTATTTGTGTTTTATACCGTGTGCACATATATGTGCAAAAGCACTGAATGCATGTGTGTGTGTGTGCTTGACGAGCAGGCTATAACTGTAATGGTCCGTATCACTTCACACTAGCTGTCAGTTTGCTCACTCACAAAACTGCAGCCTGTAGGTGACCTGACACATGTTCACCTCCAGTCTTCACAGACCAGGTTCACATACAGGAAAGATAACATTTTTGCTGCCTTGCTGACAGGCTAACATTAAGCAGAGGGCAACATGAAAAACATGAGGTTGTCTTTAATGGCAAAATGCATCAGTCTTAATAGGCAAAACCTGAATCCTTATTGGTTCACTATTGAGTCCCAAATGACAAACGTTCACAGGACAATATAAGTAGCTAAATGATGAAAAATGTGATTTACATGTAGATTATGAAAACTGCTGCATAAAGTTTTATCATGATCTGTTATTTATTAATGCACATCTGAGACTCAACACAGTCACATATTGAATGTTTCCTGGCTTCCTGTGTGTGTGTGTGTCTGTGTCTGTGTCTGTGTCTGTGTGCGCGTGTGCGTGTGTGTGTGTGTGTGCATGGACACGCATATAGCAGCTGGATGGTGCAACAGCAGCCTTGTCCAAACAGGAAAAAAGAGCAAAGGGAGCTCAGAGGAAGGACCCAAGCATTCAGAATTAATCATACACTGTGACACACACACACACACACACCCACCCTAGAGGCAGTACCACCCATTTTCAGATGGACAAGTACAGTTTTACAATCGTACAATAAACAGACACACAGAAACCCACCCATCACCTGCTTTTTGTGGGCAAACACACTTACATGCATGGATTTGTTGAAACAATCACACATACACACACACTTGCACGCTTCCCTCAGGACACACTACACCATTCAGGAAACATTAGCAGCATTAGCCAGGAATGCTAATTGAAACAAACAGCTCATGGTTTCTTCGTGTCTGAGGTTGGAACTGACTGTACTGCTGTATGTACTGTGGTTTTGGTGGGGTGCTTGTGTATATTCACATGTACAGACACACATTTTCAATCAAGCGATTTTGGATTTATGGTGCTCTTATTTTCTCCTGCTATTTCTCCTGCTATTTCTCCAGTACACGAAAAAAAGCAAATGGTTCACCATTAGAAGTTAGTGCTGACAGTCACATAGTTTTAGACCAAAGCACAGCTGATGTCTCTATTACTTCACAATTGCATGTAAAATCACACTCCCACCTTCAAAGAGAATCACTTTAATTTTCTAAGTGAACCGAAACTTCCCTAATGCAGAATCTGAGACTTGCTCACCTGCACCAAAAGCAAAAAAGTACGTCTGGTTGGGATTTCTCTTCAGTAAGCTGGACACACGGTGAGCCATGCGCTCGTTGCGTTTGTAAATGAGCTCCTGGCGGAAGTAGCTGTCAATCTGCAGTGCTGTCAAGCGGTCATGAGCTGGCAGGGAGCTGTTGATGAAGTGAGGCAGCTGAAAGAGAGAGAAACAGACAGAAAATTAGGATTTAAAAAATCTCTGTGGTTAAATTCCATTGCAGACTAAAACATTGAGGAATTGTTTAGAGCAACCATCAAGGATAAGAAGAACGACCTTGTGTGAAGGGAACTAAGAGGGCTAGAAAAGAAATGACAGAGTAAATGAAAATAGCAAATGTGTGCGAGTGTATTTTTTATTAAGCCGTATATAAGGAAGGATACAAGGGGAGGAGAATGATGTGCCATGATTGTTTTTCTTGGATGTGTTGTTGCTCAAATAAGTGCTTGTATGCAAAAACAAGTACAGTATGTACATCAGCTTGTGAATGTGGGTTTAATTGCTGTTTGATTTATTAAGAGCTGAGCAGTGGGTTACAGACCACTCTGGCTATGCTCCACTCTTGGCTTCTTCAGTGGATTCAACAGACTGTTAATCTGTGAGGATGAGCTGGGGGTCCTCAGTGGGGGTAGCCAGGGTTTGACATGAGGGTCTTAGCTGTCCAGCTAACTCCCGTCTCCACTGTCTTAATTTATGTTCCTTTAGTGCCTTTGCTTCCTGTCAGGGTATCTCTGTACTTGTCTCAGACTCTTTCTCTTGATTTAGATGTTGAAAAAAATGAAATATTGGAGAAATCCCACAACACTACATTACACTGATTTGGTCTGCTTCCTCTCCCTGGCATGTTATTTGCGTCCAGTAATAAATACGTCTACTCTTGACTCTGTTTGTACTGTTTGCATTATCATGATGCCAAAACTGTTTTCCATGTGTGATATGTCCTATTTTGGACATTTTTTATGTGAAAAGTTTGGTCCAGTATCTAGAGTATAGGCATGACATCCAGAATTATAAATGATATCAAGTTAAACATAAACTGCTCCACTAGTTTATCTATCTAAGAAGGCGGTTTTATAAGGATAAAAAAAAAAAAGCAAGCTCAGCAAATATACCGTTGTACTAGTCATAAATATACCCAGACATATTTAGCCTACGTGTGGGAAACTCCTAAAGCGTTTGCTCCACTGTTTCCTATGTCCCAATATTAAGGGAAATCTTGGTTCCTATCCTGAATTCTGGCACCGTCTCTGTTCTCTCTTTTACAAAAGTCCTAACTTCAGTGTTCCTCAATTTCTCAATGAGTCAAATGAAGGCGGGATTGGAGAAAGAAAGATTGTTTTGCTATAGTAAGTTTTCTGTGCCTCCACATCTTTCTGAGTGTGCAGAAGTGTTTTATCTGCTCTTGTTTTTGAGTGTTATGACAACACACATGAGCAAACATACAGCTGCTGTCAATAACTGAGTTACAAGTTGACACTACAGCAGAACAGCTGCAAAAGGTGCCTTAGTCAGTTAGAATATGTGTGTGTGTTTGTGCGTGCGTGTGTGTGTTTGTGTGTGTGTGTACAATGTGTGGTGTCCGAATACTTAATACATAAGGTGCTGATATCCATCCATCCCTTCCTCTATCACTCTTTCTCTTCTGTTTCCCATGATGGTAAAACTTTGTAGGTCATATCAAATAGTATTTAGTTGTCTTAGCCTACACACATTTTACACATTTACAGGTTTAAGGGTCAAAATGTTCTGCCTCGTATGCTTTATTGGCTCCATGTATGAGAAACAATGAATTCCCTGGTGTCAGAAGGGTGGCACTGGTAGGTAATCTGAGAACAAGTTTTGACATTTAAGATGAACTCTCATACTGTAAATGACAGTGTCTCTGGTTTTGCTTACTTTTTTTCCCCCAATTTTCTTTTTAGCTGCAATGCTGCATGGAGAAATATTCACATATCTCTAGCCTGAACCATCATATTCTCTCTCTGTGTTGCTTCAGGTTGAATGACTCGGGATCATCTTGATTGACAGAGGTTCTTGATTCATCAGAGTTGGATGAATCAGTTACTGAAAGAGGGAGGGAGGTGGAAAGAGAGTTCTTTATCATCACTGTGATAAATGAGGATAGCGTGAGTGTTTTATGATGAGAGAAAAAGTGCTTCATCAGAGAAGGGTCAATGTGGGAGTATAGCGGTAAATGCAGATAAGTTATCGCAGAGACGACCATTAGCTACTCTGTATCCTAACCTACACAGGAAATGTGGATTGACGGTAAGATAGTTCCTCCCTTCCTCACTACTGGAATTGCTCGGCACTCACTTTCTCAGTCCGTCTGTTCTGCAGGTTGCTTGTCCCAAATGTGTCTTCATGATAAGGCTTTTTGTAAGGTTCCTTTTTCTTCGTTCCTCTTACTTTTTCTTTTTTTTTTACATTCGACAGTTTTGAATGTCTTTTGTCTTTATTTTTCTTTGTATTTTATCAGCATGAGACCATCAAAACACCAGATTTTCACCACATGACACTGTAATGCAGAACAAATATTTAAGGGATTTTTTTTATTTCACATGCAAATATCTTAAAATGCAATTACTTTGGTTACAAATCCTCTTCATCTTGGTGCAACATCTTTAGCAGTTATCATAGAGGCTCGGTCAAATACTATTAAATGGCCAAATTCAAAGTTTTAGTTTTTTTTTTATCATTGCAGTCTCACTTTCCATTTTTTTAATCATATGCCACAGTTTTTCTTGCTTTTTTTCCCTCATTATTTTTTAAAATGTATTTTCTGAGATGGATTTGGGGGGCATTTGAGTGTTTGAAAGTCGTAACCTCACCTGTGTCATTCTGCTGTGCTCTGCTCTAGAATCCATTGACCTCTTTCCAATATGATGGTGATTGAACAATCAGAGCATCAGGGTCTTGGAGGACTCTGGATTAGGTCCTTTTTATCAAAATAACAGCTGGTCTTTTACGACCCGGGAAGTTCACGCACAAACCTGCTATAGCTCAGCAGGCAGCAGAAGCGGGCAGTGCAGTCAGGCGTCTGATTGCTCTAGCATGTGCTGGGAATGTTAATACATGTTATTATGATTATAATTATTATGGGGCGAAGTGGTATGATTTAAAGCACTCATGCAGGGGACGACGGAAAGAAAGACTGAAGGTGAAAGTGTGGCTCAAAAGATCTTCAAAGAGAGATTAATGAAGATATCTCTTTTATCACTGCTTTACACCTGATACATGGCGTGATGTGTCTGAAGTTGTGCATACTTTCTTTAACTTTGTATGTCCCGTGAGTAAATGATGTGGAATCTCTGCAGTTAAGCTGTGTGCTGAGGTTTCATGGTGTATTAGGTTTAATGAGACTTGAGGAT
Source organism: Labrus bergylta (assembly GCF_963930695.1). Lineage (NCBI taxonomy): Eukaryota > Metazoa > Chordata > Actinopteri > Labriformes > Labridae > Labrus > Labrus bergylta. The sequence continues at coordinate 20,871,329 of NC_089200.1, read as the reverse complement.
CTGTGAGGGAGGTTGACACAGCATAATTGACTTATGAGGAGGGCTTTTGAGTAAATCGGCATCCGATCGAGGAGATAGAGTGAGAGCTACTGCATGCTATGTGTATGTATGTGTATATGCCCATTACACCGAATGGCTTTTTGACAGCTGGCAGATCTGGGTATAATGACTGATGAGGAGGCCACCACTGAGGGAGCAGAGGCTGTGTTATGAAACAGAGTTAGAGGAGGTCAGATGGTGTATTTATGGCGGAGTTCAGAGCTATTAAAGTGTCAGACTATCAAGTAACTTGAAGTTGAGAGGGATTAAGATGGCAATGAGCAGTTTTGTGGAATTGATGTGCAAGTCTAAAAGTTTGAGGTGATGATGGCGTAATGGCAGAGAAGTGGGTATGAGAGGTTTGCCAACTCACTTCTAGGGTCTGACACATTTGAGTTACAGATGTTTTTAAAATAAGGCTGCAAGTTTTTTTGGTAGTTTTTTTAGGAATACATTTCTTCATCTGAAATTTTGCCATACATTTGTTGACAAAAAAAGCCGATGTATTCTTCCCTTGAAAGATTATCTTATCTTCTCAGCATTGACTTGTAAACAGGTGTAGGTGGAAGACTGTTCTGTAATCCCTATGAGTTGTAAAGATAGGCCATAGTATGGTATTGTATAGTACAATACAATATAATATGAAGCAATACGGTGCTGTATCGTATTGGATAATATGGTATCATATCGTATTATAGCATATCCTATCGCAGAAAATTACATCACATGACATGGCCAGCATGGAATGATATTGTATTACATTACATGGAAAGGCATTGCATAGTAATGTATTACTGTACATGAGCAATGAATTTGTATGATTAAAGCCTATATGTTGATCATTTTAAAACAGCTAGTTTGTATTGGCTTTAGTTGTTCTGCAGACAGCACACATAACCCTGCGGAACAAAACACTGTTTCAGCTTTTGCCACCCTTTAAGGGAACATTTCTGCAGGTTTAGTCGTCTAAAATCAAATTTCAGACAAACCTGTGAAGTGTCATGGTTGAAGATGATGGAGCTTAGGTCACCACAGTTGTAGTGGGTAATGAGGTCCTCAGTGGTGTAGGAGCCCTGCAGGCTGCCTGCTCGGACGCCCTCGTGCTGCAGCAGCGTCTGGTTCAAAGCAAACAGCACCTGCAAGGAGAGAGACAAAAAAAGACAGGAAGGGTGGTATAAGTTTCTGCGTCCGCAAACTCAGTTTTTCTCTGCTCTGCACTCAAGAGGAATTTGCTATTAGGAGAAAGAAAATTGTGCCAGCAATGCCAGTGCTGATTTTTGAAAATAGCCCTTTAATGTGACTTGAATATACAATGAAGCTGTTATTCTGTGTCACCGAAATATAAGTTCTTTTGCAGCATTTAATTTCTTTCCGGATATTTTTGTACACTTTCCATACAGGCTGACTACAGGTAAAAGCAGACCACAAAATATATGGCAAAACTCCACAGGCTTTCTACTGAAGGAAGGAAAAAAACATTGAAAGAAAGTGACAACTGAAGTGAGAGAAAGTGAGAGAGAGACCTTTTAAAAAGAACCCTTCTTTCTCTTTCACCAGGCCTTCAATTTATAGCACCCATTAAAATCAAAAGTAAACCCTCTTAAGAGAGAATTTATAGTATGCAGCCGCCAGCCAGCCCAAGGCCTCAACAGCTGTCCAAGACACCAGGGGTTAACCTCGCAACTCCCGCCCTCGACAATCCCAGGCCACCTCTGACTGGCCTGGCACCTGGGACCGAATTGTCAATCACTGTTAAGCTCTATAACAGGAACCAGAGGTGTGTTTTTTCTCTCTCAGCTTATAACAGAATTCACACAGCTCTACATAACACTTATCAGTTGACTTGATTACAACAAGTGACTCAGCTCATCATATCTCCAAGCCACACCCCACTTTTTTCCATGTCTATGATCCTAATTATCATGAAACCTGATTCGAGCTTTGGAAAATCCTGTTGGGAGAGCGTCAGCATCCAAGGCCTCAATGATTTGTGGAGCAGCTTAAGGCCGATACAGCTGCACAACTGATTGAGCCCCATGTCAGAAGTCTGGGTCGTAACTCAAGCAATAAAGTTATGTATTCGCAATCATAAATGCCCATATCGTGCATATTGAATGTTTCAACTCCAGGTAACCTTTCCACTGGGATAATCACACTCAAGCTCTAAGCTCAACCTTGTGACTCTGTCTACCCCCTCTCTCTGAGGTCATTGTGTTTGCTAACCATGGTCTTGTGGGCTCATTTTGGCTTTTTTTTTCGAAATGCAAAGAGACAGACAATGAGCCAACAGCATATACGATTCTCTCATTGTATAATTTTCCTTCTCTTTCCTTATTTTCTCTCCAATTTCTATTCAAAAGAGAGACCATCTTCTTCCATCTCTGCAACAAATCCCAAGTCCCTCACTTCACTGTACAACTAAAGATATAGATGTTTTTTCAATTGTTTTTGACCTGTTTTATCAGGGATATTTCGTGCCATGATCAGTGCCCGGCAGCCTCCATGTCAGAGGGGCATAATCCAGGAATGGTCAAGACCAAACCTGTGACCATCCCCCCCCCAAACAAAAACAAAAACAAAAACAAAAAATCCAACCTTTGTGCTGTTCTCAGATCATATCTCAACACAAGGCTCCTGAAACCCAGAATCCCCCCTGCTGTTTGAGAAATGACACCAAACCTGATTTCACTTCCATTTCCATCTCATGTGAGAGTGTTTAAACGCTCTACTCTTGAGGTCAAGTTGAGGTGTGATGCCAGGTCTAGAGACACTAATACCTGCCTGAAGTAAGTAAGTTGCCTCTGCTCCAAGTTATTGGCCCACAGGACGCTCCACCACGTCTAGAAAGTTTTTCCAAGAGAAACACCAAAGCAGACCCTGGGCAGAGTCAGGGGATGGAGCTGGCAGAGCAAACACACCTGCCAGGCTGTTTGTAATGATGCCAGCTCCAGTAGTTTCCCTTCACATGGCAAAGTGCACCAGACATGACAGACAGGAGGGGTGAGTGCAGCAGACGATGCATGGTAAGAAGGGAGGAGGAATGTGGTTAGATGTGTTGTTAGGGGAGTTGTTATTTCAATATTGTCCGTCTCCTGGGAAGAGAACATCTCTGCAGCTGTTACCATGACGCCTGAGTATATGCCGGGCTGAATGAAAGAGCATGTCAATCACTGCAGGAGAGGCAGAGGAAAAACGCAAACATTCCCTGTGTCAGTGTGCTTGCATGCAGATGCATACGCCTGAATATGTGTGTGTATGTACACACGTGTGTTGACTGACAGTGTGGGTGTTCTCATGCTGAAGTGGTCCTCTCACTCTGAGAGACTGGCTCTTTTACAGTCAGGCCCATTCAAAGAAAATTACCGTAACACTTTTCCCATATAGTTTACTACTGCAGGTTTTCTATTTTTCCTCATCTCATCTAATGCATGCGTGCGAAGCTCTCATTGTAATTAAATAAAAACTTTATTAGAACAAAGCTGGAAGGAGCAGAGTACATGGATGGTCTTGGATCCTGCCATCTGAGTGTAGCACTCCAAAACTTCATTAGTGAGTATTGGAGGGAAAACAGAAAAAAAAAAAAAAAGGGGGGGGGTGCAGAAGTGGGAGCAACACACACATAAAAAAAACCTAAGCTCTTTTATGTTTCACAGAATGTCATCTATCAATAGTATGTGCTTACTTCAGCAATTGACCTTGAAGTGCATGAAACCCTGGCTGTTTGCTAGCAATGGTGTCACCTTGTTTGAAGGTTTAACGAGTGTGAAGCATGAGTATGTGCCGATGACAAGGTGCTGGAAGAAAGAGAACTCACTGTCAACTACATCACTCCTCTAATATACCTCCTTAAATCTGAACTGGAGAATGTGAGTGATGGTTTGAGCTAAAGGGCTTCAGGCTGTGATTTTACAGAAGGAAGTGTCAAACTGTGGAGGCCAAACAATGAACTCTGGTCAATAGTAGAGTATATTATACCCAGCATTACTTTTACACCTAATGCTGGGTATAATATATAAGTAGAAGCTGGTCAATCTGTACATTCTTTGTTCATTCTTTGTTAAAGCAGAGTCATTAATGGTATTTTTGCCCTCATTCAATAGGACCATGGATAGAGCAGGAAACTGCGAAGTGAGAGCGGGGGAATGACATGTGGGAAATGAGCCACAGGTTGGACCTGAAACCCAGGCCTCCCGCCTGTTGGACCCCAGCCGCTGTACACGGGGAGCGACCTAACCGCTAGGTCATCTACCCTTCCCCCCGTATCCTTTTCATTTACCTATCTATTACTCACTTCTTCCATGAGAGGCTTTTCCAGAGTCCTGCAAAATTACAGAGACAGAAGAAGACATAAAGAACAAAGGAATTGAAAAGTGATGGCATGAGTAAGATGGAGAGCACAACAAAAGCATGGACCGAGTTGAAAGTGTGAAAGAATGGTAGAAGACAAATAAAGCCTTTGTTCTTAAAGAGGAGCATGTGTTGTACAGATGGAGTAGATTCTTCTCCATGGCTTTGGTGGTTAGGTGTATACACAGAATGTTGGCTTAGACTTGGTATGTGTAGTAGGTATAAACAGGCAGTAAGGTGCATGAAAGCATGGCAGAAGATCTAAGAGTTTGTTCCTTTACACATCTCCACCTTTGTCCCAGCTTTCCTTCTCTCAGTAGATCTATTGATGTCTTCTTTGTATTGCTTGATTTACTCAAATTTTGTCCATGCCCACTTCTTCAATAGTAACATAAGCTGCAACTACAATCAGACTGTTTGCTTTACTTTAACAATTGCCATTTGTTTTGTTAGTAGTAACGCTGTCTATTCAAGACACCTGCTCATGTCTTTGAGCTCTGATCACTTCTCTTTCAAGGTAATTTCTGAAAACAGATTCTACACAAAACGTCTGAATTGGTAGACAAGGGACAAGATTTTGGTGTCAGAAGAAAATAGAATCAGGTTTATTGCAAAGTAGGTTTGGTTTACATTGACAAGAAATGTGTTTTGGTGTTATGGTGCAAAACAATCAAAGAAGTAGAAGCAATACTCCTACTGTCAAGGAACTTAAACAAAAAGCAAGTAGTAGAACGCCTTAGCATTTATGTGTACTCTTGCTGTTTGCGAGCAGCCGTCCATTTGGAGAGAAGGGGAGGTAGAACTCATCAGCCAATACCAGGACCATCTGCAGACATTGTGCAACTAACACAACTAGTTCTTATTAATCTTTAGAAACGTATATGCACATAAGTGCAACTAACATCCGCCCATAGACATCTTCTTTTACTCCAATTATTTCCTGGTGTCTTGAGTTGTTTGTTGTTCTTAAACAATGATGAACTAATGGAAACAGAAACCTATGTTTTCTGAATAAGCCCTGGCTTTACAGGAAGCCCCCTGAAATTGGCCATCACTCCCAGTGGTTATATTATTGGTTGAAAGACTGCCTAAAAATCTATTATACTATGCAAACTTCCCAGACTGTTTCCTTTGAAAATGTAAAGAAACACTTAAGTTGAAGAAGAAGAAGAAGAAGAAGAAGAGACTACATCCAAGGTGGTGCTGTGTTGTTGGTAATTACTGCAAGACATATTAATTACCAGCTACCAGTTGATTCTTTAAGACGTTGTATCTTGGAATATAGAGCTGAGTGGAGCTCTTTCTTTCCTCGTTATCTCCTGTCATCCAATCAGCCCCTGATAAAGAAAACAGTCCAAACAGTCTCAGGGTGCTGCTTTCTCCTCCACTGCTCTCGTCTCCCTGAGAGCCACTTGTGTTTCATCGCCTGGGAAAGAGAAGAGCTAGACCCCTGACCCGGGACACGCACTGCTGGGTTCCTCTGGGCAGAGCCAGCTCCCCCCCTGGGCTCCGGCTACGGATGATAGGAGGGGATTGGGTTCGCAGCACCCTGGGGTGACTGGAGGAAAGGAGGTACAGAGTTGAAATAACATCCAGGGCAACCCACGAATATGAGCAGTGTGATAGCTTTTCCATTTTAAAGACAGAGCAGCCTTAAAAAAAAAAAAAGGGGGGATACTGGCTTTTCCACTCCACCATTGTAGTAGGGAGCTGTAAAAGAATCAATCAAAACAGCCTCTGGTTCATTTTTTTAAAACCTGTTCTATCTCAGGATGACTTCAATCTTAAATGTCCATGCGGTAGTGGTGGGGGTGTTTTAAAAGCCTGCTGTTGTCTGACCTTCTAGTCCCTGCTAGCTTGGAAAAAGCACCTTGAGTACATTAGGGTGGACAGATGGTGACACACAAGACAACATCAAAGTTGTCTGGACAGTCTCACCTGATAGCTTCTCTCTTGTCTCCTACAGTTTTATCAACAAGGTCCTCAAGACTTTTTCCTTCCTTTTTTTGCCCCTTTGAAGGAATCATGGGACCTGTTGAGAGCTTTAGAGGCAACACTTGAGCATAACAAATGCTTCAAATGCAACCTACTAACCCAGGGCATTGCCACAACAGTTTTATAGCCCTCTGGCACCTTTCTGTGTGTATCGCTTTCTTTTTCAAGGTGAGCAACACTTTCAACTCATCCCATTTGGCATGACCTACAGCAAACCAGAGCCTTGCTTTCTTCCAAATCTTTATCCTTGTTAATACCCACTGTACGTACACACACACGCACACACACATGCATGCACCCTCAAAAACACATGTTACTTATTATAAACACCACAGTCCTCTGAGTAAAACATGTAAACAAACCACATATTGCAGAAATAAAGGGGAAGACATTTTTAGATCTTTTTGACTCAACACAGCGCCTGTTTAATAAATATTGTTTCTCCTTTTTCTCTGCCTTTCCTTCTCTTCACATTCCCTTTATTTTGTTCTCATTTTGCTTGCTTTCTCTGCCCAGCTAAGTCTCTCACCCTGCCTGGTCTACCTCCTGTCTCAGTTTAGGAAATCCATGGATTACTAGAGGGACAATCCCGGTGGTAGAGGCCTGCTGCTCCCAGCTTCCACAGAAAGCCTCCTTTTCTTCCCCCTCCTGCTTCCGTCCTGTCTTATTTCCTCTTTCAGGCAGGGGGTGAGGGTCTTATGGTGGGAGACATCTCTCGCTTAGCTAAAAATGTTAAAATCCTTTTCACACCCAACATTTTCCTTGTGTTTTTTCCCTTCCTCTGCCTGCCTGTCAGCTCTACCTACTTGCCTCCTGTAATGTTCAGCTGTGTTGTGCTAACATATTTACACACAGACATATTCCTGTTCAACAGCTCTGAGCTCTTGATGTTGACAGAAAACAAAAATTAGCACAATTTCCCCATATAATTTTCTTCCACTCATTCACACCCCATAACCTCTGCTTGTGGGTATTCATGGAGGGCCCAGCTGTGTGCTTTTTAGCTCCGGATCAAGTGATACTTTATTATTTGGTCTGTTTTCTGGGGGGGAACAGGAAAGCTGTGATGACTGGATCAGTGGCAGCACTGCCAAGTCAAACAGCAGGGTTTATTTGTGGACAAGTGTAGAAGTATCCCCCCTTCACTTGGGACTCTTGTGAAGAGAGTATGCATTTATGTGTTGTGCATTTAAGTGGGCAGAAGTGGAGGTGGAGAGACCACACTTAAGTAAGAGGAAGGGAAAATAAAAGAGGTGTCACTTGCACAAAGAGAATTAGGGCCAAATTTTGGAGTTTCATTTTCCTATACCCTAAGTGTTTTAGTGTCTTTTAGCTCATTGTTTTGTTTTTTATGGTCAGCGATGCTTTTGAGTTTTTAAGGAAACTGCCAACAATCCTATCGCAAATACATTAGGTGAGCACATACATACAGTACAGGGTGAACAGAAGGGCATTTAGATGTTAACAAGAAAGAAACCCAAACAGACCTAAAAGGAGAATGATTATAGGACCTCAATTTATTCACCTCAGATGGTTGTAAATGTTGTTTCTCATAGATATAAGCCATTGTTTATCATTTATGCTTATCAGGGATGTTAAAGGAAGAATGTGCAACTTTTTGATCCAGCAGATGTCACCCTTGAGTACCAGCACTAAACCAAAACAAACTGCTGTTTGGCGACACCTCCGCTATTCTGAAGCCTCCGCTCTCCTCCAGCGGCACACCTCAAACCCCTTATCGGTTCGGATTAAAGAGTTATGAATTAGAACACACCATAATTCATCCATGCCTTTGTGTCATCTAGGCTAGATTACTGTAATGTCCTTCTGTCGGGTCTGCCAAAGAAAAGTCTACGAAGTCTGCAGATGGTTCAGAATGCTGCAGCTCGTGTTCTGACCGGAGCCTGCCGATATGAACACATTACCCAGGTGTTGGCCTCTCTTCATTCATGCTCCCTATTCATGCCAGAGCAGATTTTAAGGTGCTGCTGCTAACTTTTAAAATATTAAATGGCAGCACACCATTGTATCTTACCGACCTGGTGAACCCCTATGTGCCTGCCCGAGACCCTGCGTTCTCAGGGGACGGGTCTTCTGAGTGTCCCAAAGGTCAGAAAGAAGACAGTTGGTGAGCAGGCTTTTTCTTTCCGTGCACCGACACTTTGGAACAGTTTACTATGGCCATTAGGCAGGCTTGTTCTGTTGAGGTTTTTAAAGCAAAGTTAAAGACCCATCTGTTTACTGTTGAGTGTGAGTCATGATTTTCTCTTCTGTATGTTTGTCCTGTATTTTAACTGCATTGCTTTGTACAGCACTTTGATTTAAAGCACTTCATAAATCAATTTATTATTATTATTATTAGAATTAAGCACTATTAATTTGCTCGAGCTGCAATTGCCTGTGGCCTGCATTGTTGTGTTAGCAGGCTAATGTTGGTGCTCTTTGGTTAACTCATAGCTTCATATTGCACATAAATTGACATGGAATGACCAAGTTCTAAAGACACTTATGTGACATCCAAATAAGCAGTGAGTAAGCTATTTTGTTCTTCTTTTCTCTATTTTCAAGGAACAGATCTCACCCACCTTCATATTCATCCAATTTCTTAATTTGATTCAATGAGAATAACCCAAGGCACTTACAAAGATGTACATAAGATTAAGTCACTTATCAACCTTATCTTCCTTGAAGCTCAGAGTCAACCACTTACAATCATAGCCTACAATAATTCATTTTTTTCAAGGGAAAAACTCACATCTAATTCTTTTTGATTGATGATTCACCTTTTATGTTGGATGATGCTTTCTAAACCAGATGATCCAGGTCTTTTCCACAGCATGAGAAAGGAGCAGACAGAAACAGCCATGTATGTTTAAAGCAAGCCTCCTTGGCCCCAGACCAAGTCCTGACCGCTCTCTCTTATCTCTTCCAGTCTGCTTTGGTTGGACTAATGGCTTTAGATGCGTCCTTTGTACAATCCACATGCGAGATCCGGCAGAAACATGAGAGGATCGTGTAAACTCCTGCATGACCATAAATAGTATGATAGAGTAAAAACAGATACAGATTGAGTAAGTATCAAAACAATCAGCTGCCCCAGGTGACTAAACTCCTTCCTTTAAGAGAGAGGAGTCCTCACAGAGGTTTCTCTGTATGCGTGCGAGAATGCAGATCACATCATTCTGTTCAAACTTAAAAATTGCCATGCCAAGTCAACTGATTCTTCCTTAAACAAATCACTATTTCAGCCCAGATTTATGCAGCTTTATTTGTACGTCTCGGCACCTCAGCAAGCATCCAAGTCTGAATTATTCTTTTTCCCAGTATCTGACAGGTGGAATGGATTCCCCCTGCAGAGAACTGGACACTTTAGTAGCACTATGTAATGCAGCAGAGCATAGCTATAAAACAGCATACTTTCATATCAAAGGGGTATGATTGAGAGGTTTTTACGGAGGAGTTAACATCTGCATGTTCAGCACATGTGTTTCAGTGTGTGCCTGTATCGAAGTGATAGTAGATGGAGGAGGAGGAGAAAGAAAGTATGTAGAATAAAATGAGAGATGGCATGGGAAGAATAGGAGAAGAAAGATAAAAAAAAAGTGAGAACTAGTGGGGGGTGAAATAAGGAACGGGTCAGAAGAGGGGGAAAAAAGCCAGATGTTTTCAAGTTAACCAGGAGAGCTACAGTATAAAGAAGAGCAGACCTATTGCCTGCATGTTCTCCTCCTCCTCATTCTAATAGATCTGGAGCACAGCTGGTCACTTCTGTCCTCTACCATCTCCCTTGTTTATCCTCCCAAAGCCCCTGCATCCTCAGTCCTGCCCCCATCCATCCACTCAACCAAAAAACATCTCTTCATCTTCCATCAGTTCTCAAACTTACAATCTTCAGCCTTCCTCCCTTTTCCCCCACCCAGGTTAGGGACAAATCTCTAGATTATACAGTTCAGCATCAGCCCTTCATCTCTCCTGCTCCCCTTCTCTCTTTTCTTTCATTTGATGGTGGCTCTACTTCCACCACTGTCACTGATCTCTGTTTGTTTAGCTTTTATGTCTTTCCTCCTTCCTGTGCTGCTCTTGGTACACACTCGCTCTCTCTGTATGAGTGTGCACTTGTAACTCAATGCCTGTGTGCATATGCATGCATGTGGATACTGTGTGTTTGTGTTTCCGTGTGTGTCTGTCTTCACCACGGAGTTTGTGCAAATTGCACAGGGCTATGACTGTCTAACAGACTGAGGCGGCAGAGGGAGGAGGAGTCGGACCAAACGTTCTCTTCCTCCCTGCAGTCACAGCTCCGTTTGATTCAATGCTGAAGCTAACATGCTGTAATCCCACACAAGCACACCATTTCACGGCAAATCAGGAGAAGAAATGTTCAATTTCATGCATGTTTATTCAGCCTGCAGAAAAACACAGAGAGAGATAGAGGGACAGAGCCGGATTCCATTTTATAAACCTTAAAGCCAAAACAGATACAGTCTTTAAAGGAGCAATATGAGGGTTGATCACAGTAAATATATGGGCACAATTCAGCCCTTTAAATGTGAAAGAAAGTCAAAGATTTTCCAACATAGGAAAAAGATGCCTTTGATATACAAAAACGGACACATTCTGGTAAGCTTTGCCAGCGCTAAACAACTGTAGGACCGCCATAAAGACTACTGATGAGTTTTACAGGAGTATATTTTACTGTTGGAAAATCTCAACGCCACAGTCAGGATATAGTCCTTATAGCTGGGTTTATTCTTTGTGTGCATGACATTTTGTTTCTGTGCATTCAGATAAGAGACCAGTACAGGATATGGTGTTTTTCCTACAGTATGCCAAAAAAGGAAACAGCACATTACAGTCAAGCTTTTGGACATGCTGCTTTTATTTTTTGGCAAACTATTTAGTGAGCTTGTTTTCATGAATGTTAGTTTTGTGGGTATCGAGGGTGTTTGAGCCCCTCCGAGTGTTGCGACCAGCCATCGAGGCTAAGCTAAGTGTTACTCCTGGTCAGATTGGTGTTCAAACGAGACTGGCTGCTTGATTTCTATTTCTCGATTTGTTAAATGCAGAAAATTAAAATGTGTGGATGTCTGTGGATTTGCAAGAATGTACCAAATCAGAGCAAGGTAACCAGTTTTTTAACTACTGCTATAACTTCATCTGTTGAGTATAGTAGAAGAAAATAAATCACTGTTTCTGATCAGACTGAGATATCGCACATTCACACACACACACACACACACACACACACACACACACACACACACACTCAACCATTATTAGGCTATATGAGCTATACCTGTATAGCTAAAGCTGCATATCTGTGAATCCAAAAAAACATGGATTCCCTGGAAAGGACAACGTTTAAAATGAGTTTGCATTGCTCAGTCAAAGAGATGCGTTTGTATTTTAGTACTAAAAATATTTAACTTGAAATGGTAAAAGTTCATCTGTGGCTTGAAAGTTCAGAGTCTCAAAAGATTATGCTTTAATCTGAGTGTCATTTTGCTGAGTGTAGTGCAGTGTTTGAGTCAAAATCAGAGGAAGCCCTTTCATCTGAAAGTTTAACTTTTTAAATAAAGGCTGAAAAGTGAGTTATAGAATGCTTTGTTTTCTCTTACTGTTTAGCATTCAAAATATTAGCATGCCCCTATTTGTTCTCAAAATAATGAGTAGTGAATAAATCAAGACCACACTAACCCAGACCAAGACATACCCGAGAACAGAGTGCTCCAAGTCCAAGACATTAAGGGATCAAGACCGAGCCAAGACCAAGACCATGATTATCAATGAAAACTCATCATATTGTGTGCAGGGGGCATGTGACTCACTTAGACCATAACACCATAAAGGTTGCGGTTTTAAGGTTTTAACCAAGGGGGGCAAACCAAACTGCAAATTAATTGAAGTTGTTTTTCTTTAATCACAGCGATGACGTGGAAAAATAGCCTTTCTTGACCGGTCTTGATTTAAAATCTGGAGTCCACGCAGTCTGAGACCGTGTTTAAGAAAAAAATCATGACAAACTAAAATGTTATTCGACTTTCCTCTAAGTTTGAAACATCTTCTTTTTTTTTTAATATGGCCCATTTACTTTACCTGTTTAGAAGGCAAAAATAAACTTCTGGCATAGTCTAGTGGTAGTGTGCCCCATTTACAGAGGATGGGCCTGCTTCAAATCCGCATGTCATTCCCCACTCTTCTCTCTGATTTCTGACTATCCACTGTCCTGTCTCTGAATGAGGCATACAAAGCTCCAAATGAAATCTTAAACAAAAAAAACATTTTAAAAACATGTTAATATTTGTGTGTAAAAAATGACTTTAGTTGCTGTTGAACATCTCCCAGGAGGCTTCTAAATTGCTGCTCTTAATTACTGTGGTTCAGAAGTTTTGGCAGCCCCATACAGAGCTAAATTAACAAAACGTGTTCATACTGACAGCTGCTGCAGACATCTGACCTGATGGAGGAATAAATCATATTTACGAGCAACTCACGAATGAGTCTGTCTGCTTCATCAGAGCAACTAATCAACGTTGGAGGGGAAGACAAGGTACATAAAGTTGTTGTTTGTGTGAACAAAAAGGAAAAAGAGGCTAATCAAAACAATGTTTGTGTGGGCAGAGGAAGAGGCAGTTAGGGAAGCATAGAGACAGAGAAAAACAGACAAAACAAACAGGCAGAAAACTCACAGGAGCTCAGAGTGGGAGGCGGTGAAGGGGAAGAGAGCCCGGTGATGAGACATGGGAAATAACTCCTCCATGCTGCTGGTGGTTTGGAGGTGGAAGGCAGTGTCTTGGCCGCTTTGGAGGAGTTACAGTAACACCGGCCGTAGATTAGTAGCTCTTCCTCTTGCTGGCCTTGACTGGGAACTGTGCCGTCTGTCACATCAGAGACGGGGGCATTTAACTGCCCTCATAAGACTCTCTTTATTTCATAAATCTGTACTTTAGGCACACAGCTCTGTTGATTTGAGCATACACCAAGACTTAGAGAATGTTTTTACAATCTGCTTAATTTATTTACAACCTTGAGTCTTCTTTTTTTCAATGTGTGTAGGAGGATTCGGTTTAGAAAATAGTAGCTTAAAGAGAGACATCAAAGTATAATTTAATGTTTTCTGGTTGTTTGCTTTGCTGCTGTATGCGTTTGCATGTGTGTGAATTAACGTGGCACAGCAAAGCACCAGCAAGGATTTAAATCTCACTGCGTCTGGTGCACACATGCATTTATTCTCTCACAAAGCAGTGACACATTGACAAGCTTTGTCACATTCCTGTCTCATATCTTTATTAGCACGACTCTGATGCTTTAAGCTTTGACTATTTGCCTGAGAACACTCAGAACACACACTTACCCTGACAGCACCTTTCTTGCTCTCTGTCTTCCTTTTTTCTTTGAGTCAGATGTTCTCATACACTTCCACATTTATCCAACCTCCAACCACCCCCCCTTCCCCCCCTCTCGGCCTTGTATTCTCCCAAGGAAAGTGCTTGGTATGAAGAAATCCAATATGATTAAGACTATGATTGCTGCCTCTAATAGTTTTAGCACATACACCCTCTATTAAGAAAAACATTGGGTTTGGAACCACAGCTCAGCACAGGCTTCTGACAGAGCGGATCAGCCTGTGGGAAACACCCATAATTCAATGTTTCAGAGAGTGTGTATGTATGTGTGTGTACAGTAGGTGTGAGCTTTACATATGTGTGCATATGAATCTTTCTTTTTCTGTGTTTTTTTTTAACGTATGTGTGGCTGAGAATGTGTTTGTGTTTGTGCGGCCCATAGCGGCTCAAGCACAGACGTTGTCAGCCATGCTGAAGGGTTGCGGTCACCCTGACCAACAGATCACAGGATTGTGGCTTCAAATGGGCCACAAATCATCAAGCAGGCCACACAGTTGGAGAGGAATGCTATAGCAGACGGGAGGAGTACTGGATAAACATGCTTACAACTTTTGCAGTTTGTCTTCACTGGAAGGCAAAGGATACAACCTTAAGAAGAAACAGCTGAGCTCAGTACATTGTTTAGAGTTGAGTGTCGGCTATGGACTGCTGCAGAGGCAGACGAAAATTAATTGAAATGAGTGTAAGGTTATCCCCTTGTTTTCTGTCTTATATTGTAGCGTTTCATTTGTCAGCCTTTTCATTCAGACAATTACAGAGGTTGGAATTCATACTGTATAGAACACGAATAGATCATATTTTACCTTAATCTTAAAATCTGGTCATACCTGAAATAAAACAGTGAGGGGTGTAGGGCTGTTAATCTAATTTAAGCATTCTAGTAGCAGGCTAGGCTAGCCGAAGTCTAGCTAATTAAGATTTAATTTCAATGTTCTCACTGATTGTATACTTCCTCCTGTACTTTATTTGTTCTTACAAATGTATTTCTTCCACAAATAGTAATGAAGAAATATAACTCCATGTTGGTCCATCCAACCCTCAGTCAGCCCTGTCATCAAGGATTGCTTTTGGTCAACTGTGTAAATTCTGGAGGTCAAGGTTCACTGAAGTTGCCGAAGAAACCAAACATTTGCATAAATTTATTAGGCCTTGTAAATGAAGCTGTTTTTGCACCAATGGTATAGAATAAATGTGATCACACCATTTTAAATGACTTTGTCATCAGGCATGTTTGTTTCTCTAGAAACAAAAATGTATTGTTAAACTAGGAGTACAGACTTGCAAAGTACTGAAAGGTTAAGCTAATTTGATGGCCCATACAGAATGTTGTTTTTATTGTTTGTGTGTTTGTATGCTTATCCAAACACACATACTCTCGATAGCTCTTTGTGACCCTGGCCTAACCTTTATACTATCTGTCTCTTGATCAATGCCTGAGACTGGAGACTGCCTGAATCGACTCTGGGGCTAAAGACAGTCAAATAAATATACACAAAAATACACACATGCAAGCACACACCTTAGCTTAATTATCCAAGCCGCACCACAGAGGAAACTTTCCTCATCAAATCTGCTCTGAGTTTCCATTTATTTAGTTTTTATTGTTCAAGATGATACCCCTCGGAGCTATAAAGTAGACCACTGTTTTACCAACTTTTGTTCTAAACATAATCATTGTGCTTTAACAGGACCTGAAAACAATTGCCCCAGTCCCTGCATATTTATGTGTCTGTTTCTGATGGTAATGTGTAAACGCACAAGCCTTCTTTTATTTTCACTGAGCTCTCAATTTCCGTCTCACTATACTCCCTGCAAGGCCAAAGCCTATCTTAATTAACACTTGGATTTTACTAGATCACTGTTGGTTTAGTACCAGCTACACATCACCTTTGACATTAATTAAGTGCTAAAAGAGTCTGAGGCCCTTACGTGTAGCTGAAAATGAGAATGTGTCATAAAAACACAGACACACAGGAACATGATGTTATTGAGTTGTGGGCCACTGAAAACAATGTCTGTCAAAGCCGATTGAGTATAATTTTGGCCACTTCAAGCAGGGAAACTGTGTGTGTGTGTGTGTGTGTGTGTGTGTGTGTGTGTGTGTGTGTGTGTGTGTGTGCGCGCGCACGTGTGTGTGTTTATGTATTCGCCTTCATGCATGAGTGTGTGCCAGTGACCCGATCATCAGTGTGTGGTTATGGGTGAGTAGCCGTGGTTTCAATGGCCTGAAACAAACACACACACACACACACACATGCACGCACACACACACACACACACACACACACACACACACACACAGGGGTTATACTGACAGATGCCTTCTTACACATTTAGGGTTTACAACAGAGGAATGGAGAAGACAGGTTGTACTTTGTGGCTCCTACAAATAAATACACGGTCCACCGCAGCCATTGTTGAGAAAATACCATGAAAGAAGCAACTCAGAATGAAACACACACTGGTATAAACATGCAATCACATACAAACACATGTGGGATCAAAAAGAGTTTCTTGAAAAGCCAAGTGAAGCGAATGTTTGCAATCAAGGGACACAATCATTTGAACAACAGAACCAGGCTTAAGAATATTTACCCCACCAAAACAAAATCCCCATTTCCTCTCCCTCAATGACCATCCTAGACCCTATCAACACCCCCAGCTGGTTCATTTAAGGCTGGCCTTGCAGATGCTATGGCTACGCTCCAAGAAGGCGGGTGAGTCAACAGAGAGCTACAGGAGGCCTTTCTCTCAGCCTCTTTCTCTTGAGGGTTTTACAGCAACGTTTTTAAAGGACTGAGAGAGAGGTGAGGAGGTGATGAAGAGGACTGGTAAGGAGACAAGAAACCCGAAGAATTATGAGGGGAAATACTATAAACAATATCACTTTGAAGTTTCTTGATCTCAACAACCAACTCGGACAAATGTGAGTCATATGAGGTTGGATGCCAGTAGGAGTTGTGCTATAAAAGAAGTCTGGAAATTCAAACCATTACAGTATGTTGATTTTAGTTTTTTAGAGCAGTGTGCCAATTAAGAAAGCTCAGATGCACTTGCCAAAGAAAACGCACACGCAAATTAAATAAATTAATTAAGATGATCAGTCTCAAAAAGTATGACAAAATATGTCAAACAATGTCATGATTGTGAAACTCTGGGCTGATCCGTCATTTCATGGGAATCAAAGGATATGGTAGCTGGGGAGGAGTATATTTACCAAGTGCCTTCTGTGTATTGGTTGGAAAAGCATACTTTGTTTTTGCTGATATCACAATTCTAAAAGAATATGTTGAAGAGAAAGACAGGAAGGTGGATGCCATGCAACAGAGGCTGCCATCATTGTGGCATGTTGTAATTTCATGCTATTTGAATAAAACCAAATAAGCTCATCCAACTGCAAATCAGCTTGTCTGCACCATATCCAACACAGAAGGAAAATATATTTCAAACAGTGTTCTGCAAGCTTACAAAATGTCATCAAACTTCTTTGCAACATCCATTTTCTCCTCTTGTCTTGATATTACTGTTTGGGACTTTGTTGTAGTTACTTGTGGCTCTTATTTCATGCTGTGTTTAAGTTATTTTTTCTGCTCCCCGAGGGTGTAAGTGAGCAGCAAGTTGGACGGCAGGTGAGGACAAGACTGAAGAGCAGAAGAAGTGATGCAATTCTTTTGGATCTGGCTCTGCCGATGTGTTCAGGGTTTGATGGCTTGTGTCAGTCAACACTTGTGCGGTACGTTTCTCCGCCTGTTGCCACAATGGTAGACGAGGTGTCAGTGTGTGTGTGTGTGTGTGTGTGTGTGGGTGTGGGTGAGAGTGTATATCATCATCAGCACTGTCAGTGTCAGCAGTCGAAGTGTCTGTAACAGTGAACAACGCAGACACGCTAAGAAGCACACATACAAAGCACAGACACAGACACATGTTTATCATTGAGGGGATTGGTTGGATTCCTTTCATGTGAAAATGGCTGACGGTTCCCTCGCTCCCTGCCTGACCTCTCGGCTGCCTTTATCTCCCTCCCTCCCTCTCACTTTCTCTTTAGTATCCTATGTGACCTCTTTACCTTCTCCTTCTCTTTGGCGTCTTGTCTCTCAACCCTTTTTATTCCTCTTCATGTCTTGCTTTCTGTCTCTTTTTCACCACCCTCTGTCCCATCTGCTTTCAATCCAAACCCAGAAAATCAGTTCTTGCGGCCATGATGGAGCAAGGTGGAGACGGAGGAGAAACATCCTTATAGTATTACTGCCGACTGATTGACTCTCATAGATAGTGCGTCTGTGTCTCATCCCCATGTGTGTTTATGCATCAGCATTCTTACATGCATTCATGTGGAAAAAAACAAGTGTTATTAAGCCTCACTGGGGATGTTTTGCCTTCTCATAATAAATGCACACAGATATTTGGCACACTCCGACACCAATCCCCCCCACAAACTCTCCCTCGCTCATATACACACACAGCAGTTCTCATTGGACGAGCTGTCAGTCCCTGTTAGGCTTGGCATTCTCGTTAGCACGCGGTTTGGATCCCCTTTCAGAGGAGCTGAACTCAGGACCTTTTCCCCTCCGCATTCCAGAGCCAACCACCTCTCATTATATCAGAGAGTTTGCGTTAAATCATTTAATGAAATACCTCTGGTGCTGTGTGATTGTCCCTGAATTATTCTAAAGCCCCCCCTCCAATGTTTTTTTCCCCAATATAAACATCTGCATAATCACCCTCAGATAATTCAAAGACTATCTGTGGACGAGGGAAGTCAAGCTTACCAAAGCACATTTACTTTATGAATAACTTTCTTTTTGAGTTTCAATAACATTCCTTCCAAATAAGCCCCCTGAAGAACCCACTGCTGATTAAAGGACATTTATTTGTGTTTCTCTGGGGGAGA
The DNA here is from genome assembly GCF_963930695.1 of Labrus bergylta. Lineage (NCBI taxonomy): Eukaryota > Metazoa > Chordata > Actinopteri > Labriformes > Labridae > Labrus > Labrus bergylta. The sequence goes on along the minus strand of NC_089200.1, from coordinate 20,852,651 downwards.
ACGTGGAATAGAGTTGCTTTTTACATGAGCCAGATCAGCAGGTCCTCCTGGGTGGGCAGTGCTGCCCCAGAAACAAAGCTGAGCCCCAAACCAGACATCCTTCAAACTGATTTCATCCAAAATTACCGCTACAATGACAACTGCAGCAAATCCAAGATAAGCAGTTTTTGTAAAAGAAAAGAAAGAAAATTACTCGAAGCAGGGGGAGAACGTCCGCTATTTCAACAGAAATTCCCGAAAATGTATCCAAAAGTTGGCTTTAAAACCAGGCAAAAAAAATTCCACTGTCCGCGACGTCCAAGTTTAGCCAAAGTGAAGACGGATGGAATACCGAAAATATTTAGCAGACTTAAACCAGGCTTTACACTTTCTACATCCATTTCTGTTATGGAACCTGTTGAAGGATTTGACAAACTGTCCTGGGTGTGTGTGAGGAAGTTTATCTGAAACGGCAAGAGTTAAACAGTATTGGGTCTTTGGGGCTGGAAAGATTCAGGGTTTGGTCTTTTCTTTCAGTTCATTTGGAACATTAATGACCTGGTATCATGTCATCCAAGAAAACATTTCATAATAAATAACTTATCTTTTCTTTCAGGTTTTGGTCAAATAAAATGTGCAGAGTGACTGATTCTGCAAATAATGGACTACTTTGTAACATGCATACTTGAAAAATAATGAAATATATTTCATGGACTTCTCACCCATCCAACTCTACAGGTTGTAAGCCAAAAAGAAGCTGCTGTTCTTTTTGTAGAAACCATCCTTGTTGAAAGAGTTCTTTTCAATTCTTCTGTTTGTTTTCCTTCTCCTCTTTCAGCACCCCCTGTAACTTCTCTCTTTCTCGTTCCCCTCCTCATCATTCTCATCTTCTCTTCCCAGGGTTTCCACGGAGCCGGCCAGCTTTTGTTTGAGTTGGGGGCCGTCTTGTGTAATCAGCAGCCTGGTTGAGGTAAGATAGTGAAGTGTGTGTGGCTTATGAGCTGACCAGTTTCTTACATCGGGGTACCTCCTCCGACAAACATGATAAAATAGATTCTGGCTCTTTATAGGTTTTAATTCTTTTTTATATATATATTTGGACTGATAGTTAATTCAAGGCAGATGAAAAGATTTTTTTAAATCCTTTGTTGTTCAATAAATGAGTGAGTGAGTGAAAAATACATTATCCAGGTTTTTATCACAAGTCCTGTGTTCTAGTTCATTTATCTGCCAATACATCTCAATTCAGCATTATCATTTTCACATCAAAATCATTGTATTTTGTGTTCCCATAAAACGTCAAATGTCTCATCCGGCACTCAGGATCATTAACTAATCCTCTTGTCAAAGCTAATGATCTTATCAAAGTCATTACAATGTTATGTCCCGCCTTCTAACTTGTGATTGGTTCTATAGGCTACCGTTTTAGTTGGAAATACGTCACTACATGGCAGTTGGATACTCTCGAAGTTGTGTTACCATTTAGTTAACTGGATTTGTTCTCCTCAATATTAGGAACAGCCAGATCTGGGCACATGTCTGTTAATCGTTAATTATCAGTGTTAATTTTTTAAATAATTTTTAGCATGGACGTTAAATTGAAAAATGATTATCGAAACATTTCACTTCAGGTAAATTTGGTTTCCCTTAACATCCTTTTCATAGCTTGAATTCAATTCCACCAACTCAAGTCAGCTGACCTCATTTGCTCCTGACTGCAGGCCCTGTTGTAACCCTTTTTTCATCTGACACATCTGGATCATGTTAATGCCGGTCATAGAGAGAGCCTCTCCAATAGTAGTTTAGGAGTAGTGAATGAAAGTTCCTAATTGGTCAAATGAGTTGTTGAAAGGTTCATGAATAGGTGCAGAGAAAACAGCTGAAAAGCAGTGTAAAATGTGCCGGTGGTCTGAAAGATGGGTAGATTGTGGCTTCTGTGTTGGATGGATCTTAAAATGGTTTATATGGCCAGAATCCCAAGAACTGTCGCTTCCAAGAGATGTTTGTCATGAGTTATACTTATACACAGCAATTGTGCAAATATCTGTGATAAGGAGAAAACACACCATGGCCAAGGTGGGCTGCCAGGGGAGGTAATTTATCAAAAAAGTTTGTATTATTTGTAGCTTTTCAATACAGACACGTCATTTTGAGTTTTCTCAGTCATAATGGCCTCTAAAGAACACAAATCTAATGACATTTCAAAAAGCTGATGTTTTTTTTTTTTTTTTTTACAATACCAGTTAACGTTACAGTTAATTTGAACTTCATTTAATTATATTAACAAGATTAACTGATTTTATATCAGAGTTAACGTCTTTCTTAGTGGATTAACACAGTACAGTATGTAATTTATGGATTCTTCATCCAGCGGGAATTACCAGTTACTATTCCAGAGCAAGCACACCATTGTTGATTATAAAGCCCTTTTAGAGGTCATGACGTTTTTGAAAATATTAAAGTCTTGCAGTGGCCTAAACAGTCATGTACATACAAGCAAATACAGAAGTTTGTAGGGCGGTTGAACTCACACACATAAAGATTTTCATGTAAAGATTTTGCTGTCCCTGTTTTCAATCATGTTCACAGTATGATGAGTCATATCATGTTATAATATCTACAGAAATTGTTTCAAGGACAAAATAATTTGGTAATAATTTCACTCCTACACCTTCCTTCACTATACTCCTACACCTTCCTTCACTATACTCCTACACCTTCCTTCACTATACTCCTACACCTTCCTTCACTATACTCCTACACCTTCCTTCACGATACGGACACATTAAAGCTATTGTCAAGGCCAACCTCATCAACACTACGGTAATATTAGCTTTTTCAAGGCCAAGACTGAACAATAACACTGTTCAAGTTGCCTGACACAAACCAATTCCTTTCTTTGTCCATTTCCACAAAAAGGTGAAAATTGGTCTGGATTGTAATTGATAAAGTATGTGTAGGACTTTTATAATACTTGTATTGGACAACATTTCTTTGCAGCATATAAATCAAATTTGAGTGAGTAGATAATCTCTAGCTGTTCTAGATAGCAGAGCAATACATGAAATAAGATATAATTGAGACTTCATTCGTGTCAGTCTCAGGCAAAAATAACAGAACAAATAACAGAACCAATAAAAAAAATACTGAGACACAACCAAGACAAATGCGGCTGGAGACAGAAAGAACACCACAGCTCTGATCACTACCAGCACAGTTATTGTCCAACAGTTAAAGAGACTGTATTTTAGGCTCAGTGTTGCAGTAGTGGCCATCTGGGACCACATGTCCAAACATTGTCTTCATTCTCATCATCTCTTCATCCATCCCATCCATCAGCGGATTCCCTTCATTCATCCATCCATCCCGCTAAATACCTCGGCTGTTAGCAGGCATTAAAAAGCCATTCACACTGCTCTCGAGTGCTTGGGTTGGCCGTCACCACAGCTGACTACAGAGGCTTTGAGGTGGCCTGGCCTCCGTCTCCGTCTCTTTTTTTCTCTGTGTCTCTCTTCTTTGCATATTGGCAAGCTTATAAAATAAACTTGTGTTTCCATTCCAATACTCGCTCTCTGTCTGTGAGGTTTTCACAAAGATCAAGCTTTTTGGCTGTCAACAATGGCACGCATGCTTGCACTGTCTGTCTGTCAAGCGCCTGTCGACCCCCGAGGCGTTGACACAATTACCTGAGAGAATCAACAGCAGCAAAGTCCATCAAAAACATGGGATTTGTTCATGTCGATCCAGACCATAGCTTGGCTCACACTGCACTGAGTCCATATTTTTCATATTATCAGATCCTGCGAAGGCAACATCCGTTATAGACCAGTGGCAAGGAAACATCTCTGTGAAGCCCTTCAACACTAGCAGACACACCATAACAATAAAGTTTGGAACAACACAGACAGATGGCATGCATGGAAAAAACAGATTCCCCTGTTAAGAATAAGGAGATGACCAGACAAAACCAGTGGAAAAGTGCCCTCTTAAAAAGTTATTTACAGTCTGTGTTTGTAATACTTATACAATCAATGCTATTTTCTTTCAGAGATTTTGTAGATGAGAGATTTTTGAAGCGTGAAAACCAGGGCTTTCCCTCTGAATAATTAAGAAAACTGTGCTATAATGTACAGGACAGTTATGCTTTGGAGTCAGTAAATTAATCTGGCCTACAAATTGAGTCCTGCTAAAACTAGGCAGATGAAACTCATAACGAACAGGCATTATTAACATTGCAGGTATGTCCATATCAAGTTGTTCTGGCCAGGACTGGGGCCAGGATTACAAAAACTGGACATATTCTGAAACAGTCAGATCCAATAGTCATATTTAAAGGGGTCATATTATTCTTTTTCTGGTTTTATATGCTCTTTGTTGTGTTTTCCAAGTGTCCTGTGCATGTTTAGGCACATCTATGTGCAAAAATTCAAAGTCCGCGGAAACGTGGCTTCTCCTATGTCCTCCAGTGTGACGTCTTGTCAGTGTGATATCACTGATCTAAGCCCATTGGCTCGTTGTGGCACAGTAGTGCTAAGGTGTTAATGTTTTTGCTCCCTTTGGAGCCAGAGTGGCTGCATTCCCAATATGGTAAAAGGGGCGTGACATTTCCGAGAACCGTGCTGAACACAATTGACCAATTACGGCAGAGCCGACAGGCCGACCAATCAGATCAGACTTGGCACATGTGGGGACTCTGAACGTGGGCACTTCAGAGCCTTAGAGAGAGAATCAGAAGCGAGCCGGTGCATGGAGCGGCAGAACATGAAAACAGACACTTTTTTTTAACTTTAGCTATTGTGAACATACTTTAGTAGGTACATAGATTAAATATATGAACCCCAAAAAGGGCATAACATGGGCTCTTTAAGTCAATCACAACCAATAATAACTGCCAACAAAATTCAACTCTTTTGTTCTACAACCCCTCTTCAACCCATCTCAACGTTATAAAGTCTCCAAAGTAAAGTTGTGCACAGAATAATAGCTATCCAAAGCTTGAAATGGTTAGTTGATCTCTTAACCATGAGTTTGAAAAGTTAACAAAAATGAATACAGCTGCTGTATATCGTACAACTAATAAAATCTTTATAGAGGTAACAGAATTCGAAAATGACAAGGAAAAACTAAAAAAACAATATGTGAAGTAACTGAAAGTAACTCAGGGCAAAAATATGGTAGAGCCACACTGGGTGGTGTATTATGGGATGGTGTTACTTCCCAAAGGCAGGCGGTCTGGCACAGAGCTGACAGGGGCATCAGAAAGCAATAACTTTGTCTGCTTACACACCGACTTTCTCCCGCCAAGTTAAACTCACATGTCTGTCTGTTCCTTCAGCTTGAAACACTAATGTACTTGAGCTAAATGGGACAGTGTCTTTCTTTTCTGTATATTTAAGGGCTTATAATTACATCTTAACAATGAAGTTTCCCTGAATACCCTGAGCAATTCTCAGAGGAATCACAGGGTCTTGGAAAGGACAGTTTGACATTTTGGATAGTAAAATTACTTACTTCCATTCTTACTGTGTGGCAGATGGCAAGTTTGTCTCTCTCATGCCTGTGGGTTTGTAATGGCAAATAAGGGCTGGAAGTGGGGGGAAACCTTTAGCCAGCAAGTCCACCAACCAGCATATCTTATTAATATTTAATACTAGAAGACATCTTCCTAGTAAGAAATAGTACAACTTTTTACACTCTATTCTTCCATGAATAATAAGATAAGAAGTTTTTATAGATACCTATACGTAGATGTGCTGATTAGTGGATTTTTAAAACTAAAGACGGAGCAGAGGTGCTTTCTCAATATCTTGTCTTCATGCTAAGCTTAGCTGATTTGTGGCAGGCTCTAGCCTAAAACTTTGTATTTGTCATTAAACTACAAGCGTAGAACTGTAACATTACCTCTAATGACATAATTAAGATGTAACTTTGTCTATGTGTGTATGTAAGCTGTCAAAGCTAGCCTTTTTGGATAGTAGCTGTGGGTTTGTTGGCGACTTCACCAAAATGTTGGTGCATTGATCCCCAGCTTCTGCAGTCCACATGTCGAAGTGTCCTTGGGCAAGACACTGGACCCAAAATAATAATGCTCATAATGACATAGCCAGCAGCTTGTGAATGCATAGAAATGGGATGAATTAATATGGATGGGCACTTACATTGCATCATCTGCCATCAGTGAATGAATATGCGTATGAATGGGTGAATGTGATATGTAGTGGAAAAGCACTTTTAGCACTCAGTCAATTTACTATTTTAACATTTGTCAAACATTTGTCAAAACATGGCTGATCACATGTTAACCACCCGTTCATTTTGTGAAGTGGTGCAGTAAAGTGTTTATGGTGGAAACCAGGATTTGTGTCTTTGAGTGTCCTTAGACACCTGCAGGTTTGTAATACATGAGTGTAGTGAACCTATTTAATCAGGCATTTAAGCATTCACAATTAAGCATTGCAAATGAAGGAAATCAGCCTTTTTCAGAGCACGTGTAATTGCATTTCTAGATTTAAAGGAAGAATGTGCAACTTTTTGATCCAGTAGATGTCGCCCTTGAGCACCAGCATGAAACCAAAACAAACTGCTGTTTGGCGACAACACTGAATCCTCCGCTCTCCTACAGCGACACACCTCCAACCCCTCTACCCTAGCGTTTGCACAAAGGAGTTATCAAATTGGAACGCACCATAATTAAGCACTAAGTGCAAGCGTCGGACAAAATTGTCTTTGTCTCGAGCTGCATTGTTGTGTTGGCAGGAAATGGTAGCTCCTTAGTTTGCTGGTAGCTTCACATTGAGTGTACATTTACATGGAATGACCATTTATGTGACATTCAAATAAGCATTGAGTACAGTATGTTATTCTTCTTTTCTGTTGTCCCTCACAGCTTTTACACGCAAGAGGATGAGCCCGCCGGCCTACCCGTCCATGTTAGCACAATGTAAATACGGCTCAGACAACATCACAGACAGCGGGACTCGCTCGTCACACTCATTGCAGACAGTCATGACTCACAGAGTTATTTACGGAGGATGTACTTGATTTCTGCTATATCTATGTGTAAAAATGTTGTACATTCTGCCTTTAAGCGCTAAAGATTCCCCACATGCCAATGACAAGAAACTTGTCTGTGACCATGTCAATCACCCCACCTGTTCTCAATTAATACAGGTTTAAATCCATCAAACCGTTTCCAACAAAATCCCACATCTGTGATTCACACAACACACACATTCAACCTCGGTAGTCCCTCAGGCTGACATGTTTCCCCGCTAATCTGTTTGCACAACTCTGGTGTGACCGCAGGCCAATTACACATCGTCACATGATGCACACCCGCAAGAACAAGGAAGAAAAATGAGCAAGGAGCCACGCAGTGAGAGACACTCTTTCTTAACTTCTCCCTAACGCACACCCCCCACCCCCCACCTGGACCCTCTGCCCCATTCTCCTTCTTCTCCTGGCTCTCTTACTCGTCCCTCCCCCTCCCTCCCAACCTCAATCCCCCCACTCAGTTTGTGGCTGTAATTACAGCTGCCCATCATTTAGACTCCCTAAACATCGGCACCCCTCAGAGACCACAGTCCCGCTACAGCTCTCTGAGTAAATTTGATTTCTCATCTCATTTACATTCCATAAACTCTGCCATATGTTTGATATTATGTTTAAACTGTTCCAGTGGACGCCAACAGAGTGTATGCCTTGGGAAAGGTAGAAGAGCTGTGATGGAAAAACTGCGCTGCTGACTGGCAGGTGAAATTGGCCGTGATGAGAGCAAGCAGGAGGGGAAAAACTCAGAAAACCAAAAGAGAAGAAGAGAGAGGAGCTTCACAGCAGCATACTTGATTTTTTTTTGTCATTGTTGTCTTTTTTATTTTGGCACAGAGGAAACTGTTGAGTGCAGAAAGTAAGAGGTTTCCTGTGTTATTGTTGCGTTTCTCTTTTCCAGAACCCCCAAAATGAACAGTTTAATTTTCCCTTCCTCACTTTCCCTTCTCACCTGAGTTCTGTGGGGGTTATTCTGCTTCTCCACAATTCCCTTGTGTCTCTGTTCGTCAAATTCTCTTTCTCATAATCCCTTTTTATATTTCTTTTTTTTTTTTCACTTCGTCCTTGCTCTCGTGGAAAGGATTGACCAGGTCACACGTCAACTGAAGGGCAGCCAACTTTATCGTGATTTTTTTTAAATCCATTTTACATGCCAGATGGAAAGGAGTCACAAAGTTATTTCACATAAGATTCTGGAAAGTTTGCCAAATAGTTCAGTAAATTATTGTGACATTACATTAGTGTACTTTCCATCTCTGTCTTGATATATATCGAACCCGTTTTAAAGTGGGGAAAAAAGCCCTGAAACCATCCAGGTACTCACTAAACCTTTTATCTGGACAAACCAAATTTGCAAAGACTTATTGAATCTAGCCAAGAAATGGAGAAAGTCATGTTCAATAGGAGCTCGGGGGAGGGAGTGGGGGTTAAGAGAGGGTTACTGGGGCTTCAGCCAAAGGGATGGGGTCATCTAGAGGGCAAGGTCGAAGGCAACCAGCTCTCTCAGTCAATCCGGCTCAGAGAAAGCTCTGGGAACTCTTAATTTGAAAGGTGAAACAGAGGTCTGAATGTGCAAATGTCTGAAATCCCTTGAGCTGATATGGGCACACTGGGGCAAAACATATTTATAGATCAAGGCTGAAAGATTTCCATTAGGGCTACAGTCACATAAGGCAGCTGCTGGTTTGGGATCAGTTTTGAAATGTTAGTATTTGCTTCTTTTAGAATAAGTTGGACTGGCTGTGAAAGCAGCCAAATAACTGGGAATCAGGCCCTCCAAGATTTCAACGGCTTATTCTGAAAATGCAGGTTTTGGTGATTGAGGCTTTTTTGGGTGTAACAAAATACACATCCACTATGAGCAACTGGGACAGCACTCACATACTGAATAGATACCAAAAGGCATCTATTGGATGGGCCAGTTGTCTTTCATCATCATTCCCATTCAATTTAATGCCAAACAAAATGTAAAAAAAGAAAAAAGAAATTAAACTACAGAACATAGCCATTGAATGCTAATTTTCCTCAGGGGTGGGATAATTTCACTGGGGTTGTTTTTTTTCTGCTTGAATTGTTGTGATCATACATTACAACTTTCTTGAGGGATTAAATGATGTGTTTCTGATGAGGGTTATATCATCAGAGATAGATGACGGTGCAGGCTATAGGATAAAGAGTCATGTGACAGAGAACAGACCAACATTTTTTCAGAATGGGGCCTCGAACTGTTTGACCTGCAAAGTTCAATGTTTGTGCATTTACTTATCTCTGAAGTAATCTACCCCTGCAAAACTATTTGTGCTTGTACCAGAGCATCTTTGTCTAAACCCTTGTTAAAGGAGCCAGAGCTAGTCTACTGCTTCCCTGTCTCTTGCTTTCCAGGCTGTCTTTGATATGTTTACCAAATCATCCATAGCCCTACTTCTGCCTTCTTTTTCTATCTTCCTTATTCACTTCTGGCCTTTCCTGTCTCCCTGCTTGTTCAACTGAGAGGGAGTCGTAGATGGAGAAGTGTGTAACGGGTGTCCCCGCTCCCAGTTGCACAGAGGGGGGGGGGGGAGAGATAGGACGGCTGACAGAATTTATGTGCTCCCTAATAAAGTTTACGAGTGGAGCCTTGTTTCAAGAGCTCCAACCTGCAGTTTTCGCTTTGGTCAGAGAGTTTGGGACCAGCTTCAGGGCCCTGTCTTGCTTTCAGTTAGTGACACACACAAAAAAACTGTTTTTTTTAAGTTAAGCTATAGCTTTATTTTTGAACAAGCATGAAATCATTCCTTTACAAGGCCAAGTATGAATTTCACTGCTTCCTTTCAATGACTAAGAGTAATTTAGCACGGGCTCACCTGTTCCAAACTTGAGTCTTGAGGCTTATATTTTACTGACATTTAATTATGTCAGTGGTTGAAGCCTTTATGATGCTGGGAATTCTGATGATGGGAGTACAGAGCGCTTAAATAACAGTCATTGCTTATATTTGTCATTCTCAGCTCTACCATTTGCAGAGTTAGAGTTAAAATGATCTTGACTCATGCTGCACGGTGATTAGTGGTCTAATAATAAATAATTTCACACCAAAATCAACAAGATTATACTAGGTTTTAATATTGGGCAGATCCAAATGTGAAAATGCATGACACACTATTGCCAAATAAATTGCGTACATATTCCTCACAAGTCCAACTGGATAAACAAACGTAAAAAGCACAACTGACACATCATTATTTTCTTGAAGGCTTTTCCAGGTAAAAGCTGTGAAAGTGAAAATGAGCATTAACACGTAGGTCATGGGAGAGGAGGGGCACAGGAAGGTGAGAGGTGCAGGCGCTGGTTGTAAGCGGAGCTGAAGTGCTCCTCTGGGTTGTGTATAACGGGGACAGGGCAGAGGGGGCACAGAGGACTCATGGCTCACATTAAAAGCAGGTTCAGTGAGAGTGCCCCACTAATGCTACCTAAATCTCGACAAGCCGAGCTTTCACAACACAAATACACATGTGCACACAGTTGGTCTCGCACCTATATGAATGTTGGCCGCTGGTGTGTGAGAGGTGTGTTAGTATGTGTGGCTGATGTCACAGGCAGGCTGGGACTGAGTTCATCTCAGACCACAGAGCGTCTGACATGGAAAATCACATGCCATGGTGTACTGGCAATCCTTTTTTCCATGTTCACCCATTCTGGGTAACATTGACACACCAAATTGTCTGGTTTCCTTTCAGGTTCCACTCTTTTGCTCTTAATATCTGTGAGCACCTAATGGCAACCTTAGGTGTTAAAAAATACAGTTCCTTGAGTGTGCTGGCTCAATAAACCAAAGACTCTCCTTTTGGTCCCATTTTTAATGTTTACAGCCTCTTACAATAAAATATGTCTATATCTTATATCTTAATTGTTAAAAACTGTTCATTGGGGGATTTGTTTTTATTACTCAATGGTTTTGATTATATTATGGCTAACAGTTAAAGATAATAAGAAGCCTGGCTGATTTGGCTGATAGGCTAGACATTGTTGTTGTTCGCAATGAGGCTAGGCTTAAATTAACTCAATCCTGTTACTGTCCTTGACACAAACTCAACAGGCTTTATGTGTGTTGGTTATATCATTTGGAGTCTGCTATCTTGATTATGAGCTAGATGAGTTAGATGGGTGTGTTTCAGTAAGATATTTATTCAGCATTCCTCAACTCCACCCTTTTTCTCTCAATTAGCTGAGTTTAAGTCAACATTTACAATTTGGTGCCCGGCATCGTTGGGCTTCATATCGCTGTTTTTATACTGCCTATATTAAGAAATATTAAACTGTATTTTTATGGCTGAAGTATTTTTATATTTAATTCTTTAGTGGATGTCAGTTGCCAATTGTTAAGTCAATGTTTATGGATAAAGTTGTTCCCACAGCACTCCTTAGAAAGAGGAACTTTTCTTCTCAGGTAGTTGTTGGCTTCAGTGGTGTCAGCACATGTTGTATGCTTAGCTTTGACTTGTCTCATTTTTACCAAGTAGTTTTTTTTTTACCTAAACAATGATCCCCTAACTTCAACATGTATTTTCCTCTGCCAACATTAGCCCTGTTTAGTCAGAAAAGTCAGTTTCATTTGGCAATATGTTATGTGAAAGGGTGATTTTGGGATGGGGATGATAAATGGTGTTGTCCAGCCAATGGGGGCTTAACATTAAAATGTATAAATGGGTTTTTAGAGCAAAGTTTGTAATTAAATATTTTGCTCTTGAACTTGCAGGAATCAGTAAGGAAGATATTGTATGAGGCCACCTTAACTATAATGTAAACCCAACTACCTGACATACTGTAATAATTACAATATCCTCAAAATATGTCCCTTCTATGTATATGCAAAATGAAAACTGCTGTGCCACATTTAAGCCTCATCCCAAAATTAAAATCAGATAAAAAAAAACACCAGGGAAGAATTGTATTTAAATGATAACAGGAAAAGAAAAGCTTGACCCTTAGCAGCACCACATCACATGGCCGATCCATACAAGGATCCTAACAAAGGTTATAAAACTATGACATCCCAAAAGACAACAACATTCCAGAGGGGCCAAGAGGGTCTCTGAGGAAATCAGTCAGTCACATTCCTGTCTGTGATCAATCAGCCTCTGGCCCAGACAACCTGAGATTAACCTCAGCCTGCCTGGAAACTACCTGCCCTTCCCATAGGCAACAACCTCCAGCTCTACAAAATTTACTGCTTTTTCCTTGTTGTGATGACCAAACATGTCATGTAGAAATATAACGTGTGTGTCTTTGAGATTATCTGCCTTCAGGAAAACATCATTTGCTTCTCTGCAATTTTCCACTATTTGGATGACAAAATAATTACACAGAAACAAAGTACAATTTAAGTGTGTGTGAGAGTGTGTGTGTGTGTGTGTGTGTGTGTGTGTGTGTGTGTGTGTGTGTGTGTGCGCGCGCGTGTGTGTGTGCTTGTGTAGGCGTTCACAGAGCAGCCAGCTTTGGTCCTTATTTGAAGGGAAGATTACTGCGGAGTGACGATGGATCCGCAGTGTGATTTGAGACCGTAACAATTGAAGTAGAAAGAAACGTTCATTTTCTCCACCACAGGGAGAATGTGGGCGAAGGAAGTAGAGAAAGATTTGGCACATTGTACGCCAAAGTATGGAAGAGCACTCTGACCCGACACTCTTTACTCACTACCTCAGTCACACTCAGGTCAGTGACAATGTGGTGGAGCCATTAGCTCAGGTCTCTGAGGTACTGAACTTGGAGCGGAAGAGGGTTGTGACCTAAAGACAGAACAGTTGGTTTATAGAGGAGCAAAAGAGATCACACTGAAGTTGAAAGTTTGCAGTTGTTTAATTAAATCAAGTTCTGGAGAATATTGGAAAAAAATAACTTTTGTTTTGAAGCCATGTCCATCAGTTAATGCAGGCGGCTGTACCCCAATGAGTCTGGTTCTACCTGAGGTCTCTGTTGAAGGGAAGTTTTTCCTTATTTGTGTACTCCTAGAAGCCCTAAGTAGACATGCATTCATACATTTTATTTACATGCTCAATTTTCCCACTCATTTTCTTGTTATCTCTGGATGACAAAGCTGGTTTTACTATTATAATGGATTCATGTTTCATCATTTTCTCACGATAAAAAAGCAGGTTTTCTTGTGATAACGGGATCATCGTCAAGAAAAACAAAACAACATGCTGTGATATACCAGACATGCCACGCTGCCATCGCCCACATTAATGAGGTAAGTAAAGCCTTTTTACTTTCGCAACTCTAGGGATATGGGAGGAATACATAGAGACCTCGAGAAAACAACCAGAAATGACTCATAATCACAGAAAAACATAAGAAGTAAGATGTATGGGTGCATGTCCGTTAATGGCTTCTGTAGACTTCTGTTGGGTCTATCAACATATTTGGTAATACAACAACATTATGGTCTAGATTCTCTTTATGTCAAGTTTCATGAGATAACTTATATCTTCACAAAATGACTGGTTTGTTGATTTAACTTCTATTTCAACAGAAGAACTTCAAAATTTGGTTGAATGACTTACTCTAGAGATTCATCATGAAAGTAGTGTTGACTCAAGTTTTCCAGTTAAGAACACTTTTAAGTTGTTGCACTTTGTTTAAGTGGAACATTTCTCATAGCAACAGTGCTCCAGGTTCCTGTCAGCTCCTGTTTGCTCTCTGCTTTCAACCTCAATCACAGCTGTAACGTTTTTTGTTTTTTTTCTGATACCTTATGTTCCTCACAAAATATGAGTCCGGTAAATGATATTATGAAATTTTGATTTATTCAGTTGTCAGGTGCACAGTGCCCTTTTCACGCCATGCATTCCCTCCATATCGCTGTCAGCCTGCAGTTTTCTGGCCAGCACATAATTGCCTAAGTGCTTCTGGATGGCAGCAGGCTATTTGGTCATTAAGGGGACCTATTAAGTCATTAGTGCAACAGTGGGACTGCCGTCTGCCTGCCGACAGCACCAGATGATCAACCCTGATACGTGTTGCCTTGCAGTTTTCCACATATTTGCACAGGTAATTATAGCTTAGATGTGAAACAACCTCAGATGTCACGCTTAAAGAGGGGATACACATCGCCAGCTCACTTTAAAGGTGATCTACTCCTCCCCTTCTCCTCCTCTTTTTCCACTTGGTGTGTGTGTGTGTTGTGCAGATGAGCAATGGGTTAGCACTGGGACAGTCAGAGCGTCGGGACATTTCGGAGAGAAGGATAGTGAGAGAGAAGGAGTTAGCAGATCTTCAAAAGGAGTGAAGAAGTCGGAGTAAAGAAGAGCAGAGTGCAGACAAAGAGTTGCTTTTTCCATCAGCCAAACTGTGGCCAACATATCGTTTCAAACCCAAACTTACACACCCGACAGGGAATGTAAATATTTGGATATGGGCAAGGTTGGATGTTAATTCCTTGCTTTAAAGATGTCCTGTTTAGGTGAACACGGTCCAAAGAACACAAAGCAAAGTATTCAGCATGATTTGATACGACGCATGAGAATCTTATTTTGATTTCGGTACTGCTGTTTCTCATAGCAACCCTCACCCAGCCTTAAGGAGACATTCACTACCCTGGGCTCACGATATTTGATTCACCGCTTACCATAAATGCTCATCAAATCACTGACATGCACAGCCAAAAACCTCTGGGTATGTAAAGAGAGAAACATTCCTCCTTGTACATGTGTGCAGTATTTTACTTTTAATGTTTTACTTTCTAAGTCTGTACTGATTTGTATCCTAAGGCCATATGCTTTGAATTTGAAAACCAAAGAAAATACAAATCAAATTGAATTGAATATCTTGAAGAGTAAAATTGAATGTTGGGAAGCATCGACTATGTGGGTCCTAACACAGTTAAAGGGAATATCTCTGGCCCAGACACTGTGTGTAAATTCTGTGGTTGCTGTCCCAGCACTTTTCTGTATAAATTTTCATAAACACACATTTTGTAAACTCTAACTGTCAATACAGTTCGTATTATTTTACTATGAATAAGTACACCATTGTGCTATTTCGCTCACATCTTCAGGACTTAAAGTTCCCTGTTTTGACCACAGCATTGAAGCCAAGGCATCAGCACAACAGAGTCTCCACCTGACGTCTCCTCCAGCAGATGGATGGTACAGGGGGGTCAGCTGATTAAAATAGACCTGTCAGGATGTCACTGAGGCAGTAAACAGAGCTCCCTCCTGCAGAGAGGAAACCAGATTCTGTCACCTACCACCGTCCCATCGCTTAAAATCTTTACCAGCTCCCCTCTTCAGACCTGAGATGACAACTCTGGCATGCCCTGACATTCAGCCACTTCTCTCTCTCTCTCTCTCTCTCTCTCTCTCTCTCTCTCTCTCTCTCTCTCTCTCTCTCTCTCTCTTTGTTCTCTTTAACACACATACATTCAGTTTTAAAACATGTCATAGCACAAAATAAATCAAGCTGATGGAAACTCCTGCTTAGGAGTTGAACCCGCTCCTCTATCTGATCGGGCGCTGCTTGCCTGCTCAGCAGTGCCCAGACTGACCCCAGCAGACTGCCAGTCTCCTCACCGCTCTGCTGCTCCCCTACTCCACCACCACCACCTCGCGCCGTGACCCCTGACCCCTGCCCAGGAGACAGGCGCCACCGATATGATGCAATTTCTCTCCGACATGGGCCAGTGGCCTCGGCTGCAATGCGACCCAGGGAAAATAAATATAGGTGTTTATTTGGTGGGATTGAGCGAGGCCCACAGACGGCAGCAAGCTCCACATGTCCCAAAAGCAGCGTTGCACTACACAGATTTTGTTCCCCATCTTAAAAGCAATAATATTTAACATCTAGATGAACTAGAGTTGTCGCTATACCAGAATTTTAAAATATTCCAAATGATGCTCGTTAAAATTAAACAATATGGAAACATGTTTTGTTAGTACAGCAATGAAAATAGAAGTCCTTGGCACCCAATATCAGGTTGGATTTTTTTGTTATGACCAGAAATTGCAAGTCAACTCTTTTACACTGTCTCTTTCACTTGCAGTAGCTTTTGGGTTATAAAATAACTTAAGATCTGACGTTTCTTAAGCTTCTGTACTTTTGATACTATCGATGACTAAAATAACAGAGACTGCATCATTTTGAAACACTGTATACAAAAGTATTGAAGTATCAAAAATGTTGACAACCTTAAGGTGCCTGTACCGTCAACACATTGAGCTACAGTGATGCAGGTGATGCGAAAAACCTTGCGAAACCTTACATCTTCAGATTTTTCAGATATTGTATCTACAAAAGCAGTCGATAGAGTACATTCCTGTCAAGTCCTGATGGGAGTTCATTGATCCAATCTTAAGGGAGATAATGTGTAGGAGTAACATAAAGTATTGGAGTCACTTCCTGGAGCTTTGGCTGCAACTTGCAGGATGTTAACAGACTTTCCTTTCTGCATCCATTTCTCACAAAGACTTTGGTACTGGCCAGCCCGCCCAGCTGTCAACCTACATCGGCCTCCAAAGAACTAGAGAAGAGCCATGCACCAAGAGCTGCCTTCGTTTCATGAACCTCTCACAAAGACATCCACACCTCGCTGTGGTTTTAAAATAACATACAGAGGTCTCAGATGGACAGAGTTCTTCTTCGACAACACTGATTGTTGATAGATTGCTCTCCACCTGTTTTTCCTTCCCTATCCTAGAGAGTGTTATCAACTTTACCTTTTTCCATCCAAAAACGACTTCCTGTTGACCTGGACTAGTGCCTCAGGACCGGATGTCTACCATCTGCAGTGGCACAACTGGGACCAGGTGGCTTTGAGAAACCTACAAGTGCGACACATGATGAATCACCTGTGTTCCTGAGCCCTTATGCAGAGGTCAGTGTTACAGGATATTGTAAGCAACTGATTTTATTGGGAACAAATAATATGTTGGGCCGTCTGGCTCTGGAACCTTTCCCAACTCAGATCTCTCTCTCTAAGCTTTGCTCATGTTTCAGATTAACGTTGGCGGTGAGATGACGCACATCAGTCTCCCATGCATTTTCAACCCCAGTGTTGCCTTTAAACTTTTTCTGCTTCCACAAATCAGGCTCTATCTCTGCCTTTCTCTCTGTGTCTTATTCTTCTGATTCCCACCCACACGTTTTGTCTTTGAGCCTTCCACTTTCCTTCCTTCTGACCTCATCCCGTTCACAGTCAAGCGTAAAGGGAATCAATCAGCCATTGTGTTCAGATTAAATCACAAATTATTATAATTGAGAATAATAGTTTCCATGTCAGTTTCAGTTCAGCTCTGAATTGTTCTCAAACAGATGGAACGAAGGGGTTGGAAGATTTAAGGTCCAAAGATTCTTGTACTATGACGGGGTGAGATTTAAGTTATCCATGGTCCAATTTTTGACTGATTTTTCATGGCAGTAAAACTGTTAACTGAATTTGAACACCTGTCTCGTAAAACTGTTACAATCGCTTGTAAATTCAGTGCATCCTGCCTGTTCTTTTCTCTGCCTGTTCTTTTCTCTTAAGATAGCTTATGACTTTAAAAGTGGAATAGGAGTTCTTAGGAGATATACGCACTTCTCTCCAAAGTTGGATACCCCTCTGCTACTACTAAACCCTTTTAGGATGTCATTTTAAACATTGTTGCTTTTAGGGGCAACTGCCAAGCCTGCCACACTAAATACAGATCAGTGCTACGGAAGTTTAAGTGAGACTGCTTTATAGTTTAAGAAGACATATGAGGCATGGAGAAGATAAGTAAACTACACATCTACAGGACATAACACACTACACAAATGCAAAGCTCTTAATGGCATTAGTGGCTCATTTCTTTGTTACTTAGCAGCACAGTGGGCATAGCTGAGCTTATTTCGAGGGGTAGTAAAGCTCTCAGCCATGTGCCGGGCATGCAGTGTGACTTTGACAGCGTAGTTAGGAGGTGCTGATGAAAGAGGAGAGGCTGGGAGCCCACTGCCTCTCAAATTAGCCCCTCCGACATGTCACATGGAAGCTTAGTCCCTCAAAAGATTCCGTTGCACTACACCACCAGTGTGCATGTACGGAGCCTCGCGTTTTTTTGTAATATGCCTTCATGTGTGGCGCACCATGCGTGCACAGCACATGTGTTGGGTTGCGCATGAGTACACATACTGAGATGTTTTCCTTCTTAGTGTAAATCAAAGGTTTTATCAGAACATAAATAAGAAAAGAGCCTCCTCCTCATGCTGTCAAAGCTGATCACAGATATTTGGAGGACCTCCCACACATCCATCTTGAGCTTAGATTACCTCCAACTTGCTAATACTCGTTAAAAAAATCATGTTCCCTTGTTTTCTTGTTCATCAAACAATAAATTAAAGATGTATTAAAGATTTTCCCCAATGTTTTTTTCATCAGGTCAGTTGATTAAGTCATTTTGTTCTTCTGCCAATTGACTGTCTATGTCCAAGTTTGCAATACCGCCAGACTGTCTGTATTAATGAATGCGAGATCTGTGCACTCCTCTCATCTTCTCTAATCTGTTCTGCATGTGCCGTGCTCAACCTGACACCCTCAGTGCAGATTCAGCCGTTGAGCATGTTTGTTTAGTGAGGTGGATGGACATCCATAACCATAAAGCTGTCTCCAGAAGAAAGGTTTTAATCACTTTTTTTTCCCCTCATATTGTCTTCTCCCACATTCTCTGACTGTTTTTCTCAGAGTGGGTGCAACACCAAAAAGCTGTGCACACACTCAACCTTTCCAAGGATTTTAGAGCTCAACCTGCTGGTCTTATGAGGCGCTTTAGTACCAGCAGAATGAGACAGGGCATACAATTGTACATGTCCTCATACTCCCTCTATGCTTGGCTTCTTTGCCCAATTTATCCAGTAGTGTACATTCAGGGAATCAAAAAGGACAGAAGTATTGAGTCCTCTTACCTGAGAGAAGTTTAGCCCATTCAGGGGGTGGCACTGCTCCTCCACCCGCTCCACAGCCCCCGTCGTCTTCCCCATCCTCTCAGCCTCTTGAGCCAAAAACAGATCCAACACAGGAGTCCCCCTGGATCTTACGTCCCACTCCGTCAACGAGTTCACCATCAGCATCACCCACACGGGCCTTTTTCTCTCCCAGTTCCCTGCGATGGCATTGAACAGGTAGTCAGCGTACAGGCCGCGTCCTCGCTGGTCTGGGGTCATCCAGTAGGGCATCATGTGTTTCACGTAGTCGAGGTGGCGTTTGAGGCGGCGGTACAGGTCTCGAGGTAGCAGCGTCTGTAGGTTCTCCCCGTGGGGGAGCAACTGGCAGCTGGTCAGCTTGGAGATGGTCAGAGGGTCGGTCAGGTCCAGCTCGAAGAAAACGTTGCGGCTGTTGTGGAAAGCTCGCTTCGACTGATCGGGAATAAAGTCCCAGACTCGGGTGTAGGGCACGTGGATGGTACCGAATAAGTAAGAGGGTGGATGAGGAGGCGGACGCTTGACCCTCCATAGGAAAGAGTTCATGTCACTTTGCTGGGAAGCAGGAAGGAAAGGAAAGAACAAAACATCAAAACCATCATGTCAGATCAATTCAGCATGTCTCAAAACCAAAGCTGACACTTTTCTCCTCTGTTGTTGTTTACTGGCTCATATTCCCGGGTCAACAAGTTAAAGCTTGAAATACCATCTTAAGATGACAGCAGGGGGAATAATACTAAGTCTATGTGCATGGGGCTGTGTTACAAGGGCTGCTGTGGTGCAGGCAGGGGGGTTTATAGAGGGGCCTTCTGGACTGTAAACAGACCCCCGTGTATTGTTGAGGTGCATACCTCGTTTGCCAAAGCTTCTTTCGGCCTGGAAAGTATTTTCAAGGCTGAAGTGCAAATATACAGCACTGGAGCTCATAAAAGCCAAAAGCTGACAGTAACCTGCTCACAGTCATGACCCCACAATGATTCTTTTGTTTGTTTGTTTTTTACACCAGAGCAGGGATATCTGCTGCTGAGAGTTTTAAATGCAGCACAGTTTTGTCCTTTATGATTTATATTACAGGAAGTGTTTGTCTAGTGCGGTTATCCTTACACAAAACAACGTCCCAATGGAAATTAAATTAAATGAGCGTGAGGCCATATTGCATACAAAATATGTTTGTTATTAAGTACACATGAAAATGTGCTTTGCATGTGCAAAGACTTTGATGTTGGCATTATTTAAATTTGAAAAAGACTTATCTTTCATAAACAATATCAGACTTCTGGCTTTTGAGACATTCTGTAATCTGCCATGTGAGGGATGAAACCCATTACTGTAAAATAAAGTTATTCTTGGTAAATGTTTATTCCTAAAATTTAATCAAGGTTTCCTTCAGCTGTGATCCAATTGGGTTGCACTGCCAAAGTAAACTGTTGCTGCCAAAGTGAGTAAAGTCATCTTGTGGGATGTTCTTTTAACATCACAATTAACTAAAAACGAACTTGCAGAAATTTCTGGCAGAATCTGGTTCTACAGAAAGTAAATTAAAAGGGCTGTATTTAATTTGAGACCATTTTTTCCTTGCAGATAAAATGAAAAGGTTAAACAGTAGTTTCTCGGTTTTTCACTCAATTTCCAGTCTGAGGGCATTAGGCGCATTAACATCCTCAGTCATAGCCTACCTGACAAAGCAATAGGATATAGCACATCTTTATTGTGCATGGCTGTTAACCAGCAACCAGGCGCTTAGGCCAACCCTAAAAGGAAGACTTCTCGACATGGAAAGTGTGGTCGGGTCCTCGGAGAGTTAAGATCCCCTCTGCTACAAGCTCCATGGACGTTCTCTGGGAGCCTTGACGCGCGGGGCTGCGTTTTTATGGGGGTAATTACTCCTAACAGAAAACAGAGACCACTGTACTGACGCATTACAAATCACATGAAGCGAAGGAGCTCGACGTCCTCAGTGATCTCTGACAACAGATCCATTATCCGCACACAGGACGTAAAGAAACAAAAGCCTGTGATCTTCTAACGGCTCCCTTATGATGAGTGTCACATTTAAAAACGTGCCTTATGCTGCGGAGGTCGTTTGTGTTGGATGTGATGTCTGCAGTCATGAGTTTGATTGACTTTTTCCCCTTCATGTGGAGGCGGCGTGAGGGAGGCAGACAGACAAACAGACATACTCAGTGAACTGGCTGCTCTGCTCTGCTCTGCTGCACTTCCTCCCGTTAAGAATTCAAACCACATCCATCATTTTACCAATACGCCCGATAAATGTTTTTAAAGAGGCCGCGTGCTGCGCTTAAACACGATCGCGTGTGATTTTTCGGTGAGAGTCTCCCAAATGAAGACAAGTCACCCGTGGGTGTTCCCCACTTCCCATTTGACACATAAACAGCCATAAAGTTGGCGCGTGGTAACGATTAGGCCTACTTTTGGCAACTGCTTTCATTTAAAGCTTGGATCTATTCAGTAAATTTATAGACCAGTAACAATATACCTGAACTCCAAGTGTAATGATAAATCAGTTAATTTTATAATTATCGTTGCAGTATAGAGAATAAAAAAATCAGGATATCTAATAATATTTATTATAATGATGATGAAGATTATTATTATTATTGCATTAGTTATTCACTTCCGTTTTTACAAGGATTCCACATTAACCAAGCAATGAAACATGTTTCATTTTCTGCCTATCTTGTATTTTTTTATCTTATTAGGCTTCTGTTTATTATCAAAGGACATAAAATGTATTTATTATTATTTATTTATATTTCAAATGTCGTAAGAGGCTAACCTTTGACCTCATATTAGACTACAGCACAAAATGATATGAGATATAATTCTCCCCTCTTGCTGTAAGAGCCCTATATATATATATATATATATATATACCAATATGTCTATTTAATAAAATAGCCTATAGATTATTTTTCAAAATAAAAGTAATTTAAGTATCCTACAATTCAGAGTCCTTTAGAGAACAAGTGTCCCTCAGTTGTGTAAGCTCGATACCAAACAGAAAGGGTCGAACTCAAATCTATATGAGGGGTCGATCACGCGTTCATCTTACTAGAACATTTGTGTTCTTGTCTTGATGACAAGGACAATTTTGACTCACCGACTTCGGTGCGTCGCACTGCTTCGGTCTGTCCGGTCGGCCTGCGCCCCAGGGTGCCGCTTGGTGCAGGAGAGCGCTCAAGAAGACCACGGTGAACCCAAGCAGGCAGACCATCGTGTCGAGGTGACAGGACACTCCTGACAGTCAGCTCTCAGAGTGTTTCTCACTTATTTCTCCTCTTCTCGCTCTGCCCTTGTTTCTTTGAAGAATAAAAAAAAAAAAGTTACCGGTGGCCTCTTGGCTCACATGTGCACCTCGGCTGGAGGACCATTCCGCCTCTTTGCTTTTCCCGACTCTCCCCGCGGCTCAGTTTCCTTCTTTCTAAGACTTTCTCTCTGCCTGCACCGTACAGTCCTGAAGCACGAGTTGAAAACTCTTTGGAGAGTTTCTTTGCTCTGCTCCCAAAGTTTGGAGCGTCTCTTACTGGGAAAGAGAGGGAGGTGGGACGGTTTGAGTTCCCCCCCTTACCCAACACACACGAACACACACACACACACACACACACACACACACACACACACACACACACACACACACACACACACACACTCAAACTCACACACACATCCAACTTAGAAGGAGGGAGCAGGTTCAGAGCGGGATGACAGGTTTGCGTGAGTAAAGCTGCACAAGAGAGAGCCAAAGAAAGTGAAGAGAGAATGAAAGTTCTTCTAATGTTCAAACAAAGTCCCATGAGGAGAGTTTGGATATTGCCTCTGTCAGCATGGTCGTTCCCCTATAAGCCAGAATTTCAGATTGATTGCGAGAAGATTGATAAGTTATTTCTACAGGTGCTCGGTAGTTTATTTTTTATTTTACATGTTTATACTTTTTAAGACAACAAATTAAGACTTGTTTTATATTGACTGAATAAAATAAAATCTGGATCCGATTTGTTTAATTGCAGTAAACATTTGCAGCTTCAAGATGTTCAAGACAAAAAAAAAAGGAATAACAACATTCAGAGGACTTTATTTTGTAGTATTTTAAAAATCACCTCATTCAGCTCATGTATGGCCGTTCTCTGAAAGTTTATTATACTTTCTTGCATGGTTCTCACCATAATTCTGATGTGTGTGATATTTTTCCTCATTGCATAATATAATTGGGATTATTTACGGATCACTTCAAAGAAAAACTGCAAACTAAAGTGCAGAGTCAGTTACTCAGGTGGAATAACACAGGCAGCCTAGAGTTAAGTTTATTTCAGGTTTCAACAGAGTCATTTAAAAGATGTATAAGAACAATCTTTCATATGCTGTCATGTGTTTCCTCTTCAGGAGGATTACATTTATCTCTGTCCGTCTCTGTTTACAACCCTGCAGTGAAACATTAGGGTGATGCCCGTGTTGCGGTATCGAGATCATCAGACCTTATGTGCATGATTGATGGTGACAAATAAACTGGCCTTAGTAAGGAAACTGTGGGACATGTTGTATTTATTTCTTTAGAATTGTTAGCCATGACGTGGAGCAGGGGAGTCATGCTGAGAGAAAGTGGCCCCTCTCTCTACGCAGGCCACGGTGTCAACACTCCACTACTCTGCTGTGACCTCAGTTATTGTCCAAGTGGAAGACAGTGTGACAGAGTCAAGTAGTGGGAAATTTATCATGGAGACCCCTCAAACAAGTGGCAGCGGGCCCCCTCCCTGCAGGCCAACGGCAGACAGACCTCAGACAAGCAACTCTTTGTCCTCGAAACATGTTCTCCCCTCCTCTCCACTCCTCTTCTCACCACTCCGAGCTCACTTTTTTGAACTGGGCAGCTTTGTAAGAAGCCCAGTCCCTGAGCGCTCATTGTATTTTCTGTTCAGATGAGGCAGATTGGGGCGTTTCTGCTGAGTCTCTTTGATCAGCTTGTCTTTAACACAGTTTCACGTTGTAAAACTGTGACACTTCTGCCCTTTGACCCTTTGACTTCTTTTGTTGGGCACCATTCATCACGCTTTTAGAATCTGAAAGGCTGGAAAGTCAATGTTTCTTTTGTTTTATATTTTTAATTGAATGCAGACTCAGATGGTTTTTAGATGCATGAAGAACTGTATAAAGGAATAACAGAGAAGACCCACACTGATCTAATTTAATCTTTTCATCCTCACTTCTCTGTTTCTCCTCTTTGTGTCTCTCTTTCTAAGACAGGTGTGGGATTTCAGTTAGCAGTTTCATCTGCTCTAATACGTCCACCTGTGGACTCAGGTACCTGCTTTAACCACACCTTGCAGAGGGGTTTTCTCTTTGAAGGTGCTTTTCCACATTCTTGGCCGGTTAGGAGACGGCTTATGAGCGGCTGGTTGCAGGAGATTCCTGGACGGGGGCCAATGCTTACAGCATAGTGCACATATAGCCGGGGACGAAAGACGACTTTAAAGTTAATGTTCTGTTAGCAGACCGCAGAAACGTTCACTTGCAGAACGCACATCTGGGGAGGCGTTACACAGAGAGAGAGAGAGAGAGAGAGAGAGAGGGGTTGAAAGAAAGAGAGTGCATTCAGATCTATAGGTATTTTTTAAAGTCAAAGTATTTCTGCAACAAAAACTAGCCCAAAATGATGTTTTATACCACATTGCAAAAATGTACATATTCATTTTTCATAAATATGCACATTATCTTACTGAAAGGAAAAACTACAGCAGTAGTTTGGTGGTAAAAGAAAAGAATGATGAGATCTCAGAAGTTTTTGTGGCCCTGAAGCTGCAAGGATCCTGTGTCCTGCTTCTCCTTGTGACTCCTCGGCTGCATGTCTGTTTGATTTTGTGCACGAGTCCTTCCATGAAACCCCCCAACATTAGCCCTCTGCCTCGGCATCATTACTCGTCTAATGATAGAGGTGTTACTTCTATTACAACTGCTACTGAGGCAGCTGCACCACATGAAAAGAAAATATGTACTATTAAAGAACTGAGGCTGCAAATGTGTTTGTTTGTTATGCACACAGGGACCCCTAGTGGTGGGAGGAAGAATTCAAAGCAGTGCGGTTTGGGTGAAGATAAGGATAGATGGCCTGAGGGCAGAATGATGGTGCTTCAAAGAATATGTGATTATGATGGATAATAAGAGGTGGCTGGTAGCTTTAGGCAGCACCCCACTGAACGCTTTCCTTCTCCTGTCTCTCTTCTCTGCTCACACACACAAACACACGCTCACTATCTTCACCCGTCTCTTGCTCAGGTTCCAATATCCTTTGTCCTGCTTTGAAGACGCCAAGGAATAATATTGACTTAGTCTCTGGTGAAATGTTATTGTGGTTTCTCTTTCCGGACGTCCTGGGGAAAATGACTTGGAAAGAAGGTGATAGAGGAGGAGAGTAATGTTAGGAGGTGGAAGATGTCAAACGATGTTAGAGGGGTTCCAAAATGAATCTGTTCAAGACATTCACATGAGCTTTAGGTAGAGATAGGTGGTACATGGAGTCAGCTAAATCAACCAGTATGAATCTCCTTAATACACACTGAAGAAGTACACTCTGATGTTGATACTGAAGATTGAGATTGAGATCTTCTCTTCCCGGTATCTGCAGTAACTCTGGCTGTTGGACTCATGTGGATGGCTATCTGTGTATCTTCATCCTCCAGAATGAGCAAAAGCAGGAGGGGAAACCAGGCAGCAAAATATAAAGAGGCAGGGGTCATTGCTAAGATTGCTTTTCTGGCAGCAATGTCTGAAATTAACTGTTTTATAAATTAGTCATTAGTCTAAGTTTTAACTGTTTTTCTTCATGTGGAACTATAAGAGTAGAATATCTATAGAATAATATCTGAAGCCCATTTCACATATAGTCACCCAGACAGCTGACCAATGAAAGGAATATATCAGTGTGTGTGTGTGTGTGTATATATATATATATATATATATATATATAGTATCACTATAAAAATATATATATAGTATCACTATAAAAATATGGTAATTTGCTTTTTGCCAGATTTGGAAGATCCTATACTGACATATCTGTCTGTAAGGCTAAGCTGGCAAACTCAGACTAGCATTGGAAATAGGGCAGCAGCTTATCTGTATTGAAAAAAAACCAAGGTAATGTAGGCCTTTACAGTTTTAGAGGTTCTCATGGATGTTCTTTTTTAAATTTTGTTTTTTAAATGTCATGTGCCTTCTTTTAAAAAAATATGTATTTATATTAAATGTGCCTGATCTCAGGACAAGGGTATTTCGCTCTCATGTATGCTTTATGGAAATTATAATAAACTGAATCCTGAATGGTAAGTCTGGAGAAGCAACATAGCTGTTTTACCTTTGCTATTCTTTTGCTCAGCTACCTTGTTGCCGGAAATAAGTAAGTTGTCCCTCTTCTCCTCAAACTTGTCAGGACAGATATAGTGTATTTTCCAAAAACGTTGCTTTGAAGGATAATTAGAAAGTTGCGGGGATATACAGCAAATTTAAACGCTTTCTTTAGCAAAACAGTGCAGTTCCTAAACATAATTGAAATTCCATCGCTATCCAACAAACATTTGACTCTTTATTAAGAGTCTTTTAAAATAAGTATTGACATTGTTTTTGAGACTTTTTGCAAAACCCCTCTAACTCACTCGTTCAAAGAAACCTACATTGAGGGAAAGATGTCCTTTTATATGTTATCCTCCCTGTAGATGACATAATGAAACATATACTGTCATTATAAAGATGAATCCTTTCCTGAGATTTTAGCCCAGTATCAGTTTTGACTATAATGTTTATTTTGGCTCTTTTTGCAAAAACACACACATACTTACTGCCTCTCTCCACAGAGAGACCCATCTTTTATTTGCTTTCTAAAGGCTTATAATGCGCTCACATCAAAGGCTCTGTGGGCAAAGTCTCCCCATGATGCATTGTGTTTTTTCCCACTGATCATTGGCATTGTGAGTAATTGTATTATCCATATCGGGAACCCCCTTTGCTTTCTTACCTCTCATTCTGCCCCATTTCCTCCTGAGAGCCAAGGCAGGGGGGGTTAGAGGAGTGAAAAGACCTCTCCTGCTGTTAAAAAGATCGAGCTTTGGGCTTTGAATGGTAAAAGAATAAGATATAAAGGAATAATGATGCCTCCCCTCTTCACATTTCTAATACCACAGTGACTGCACATCTCAGCACTGAACAATAGATGTATTCATAACATGATATTATGGAAATGTGATATAGATGTCTAATGTTATTCAATATAATACTTGTATAGTTCATTGTCAATGTCCTGTTTGGGGTTTGGCAATGCAGGGGTTCAACAGAGGCTTCGAAAGAGCCAAATAAGAACTCAGCATTGACAGTGAAAACAGCCTGTTATGATACCATTAAATCAAAGCCTCAGCTTTGCTCTGGTGTGCAGGAACCCCACATGGATTCCTGCCTGAAGGAATCAGATGATCTCTTCAAAAATCTGGATTTGGACTTGACCCTTTTTTGAAGATGGTCATCTGGTCTAATGAGTTTCTTTGAAGATTATCTTGTTGTCCAAGATGCTTTAATGCCACATGTATAGTAAATGCATGGCATCAAAGCAAATAGTATGCTTAATGATCATCAGAGATGGGTGCTCTTCTTTGCTTGTGTAATGTGAGTTTAAAGGACTCACTAGAAAGCAAAGCAGTGTGTCAGTCAGTGCAGCCTCTTTCTGCTTGGATGTAGATAGTTCAGGGTTTGGCGTTTGAGTGAAGCTCAAAGCTTGTTTATCCTGCATTAATCCAAGGTTTATTTGGTGTATGTCTAGCTCATCCCTGTCTGTGGTTGTGTTTTATCCAAGCTGATGTGGCCTCTGTCTGTGGGGGAGTCTTAGTCATGAGCTGTCTCGAACTTTGTTTACCCACATCTGTGAAGCCATGGTGTCCAAAATACCAAACTGTGTAAACTCGAATTTAGCCGCTTTTTTTTTTTTTTTTTGGAGAGGCATGTGGCTTGAGTATACATTTCAATAAAAACACTTCAAATGCACCCTGACCTTTACATTGGCTTCCTTTGGATCATTAAAGACTCCAGCAGAGGCGTGTGCTTTAAACTCACAGAAATAGGCACAGGAGGGCAAACATCTTGACTTTTCTGTGAAAGAGAACCATATAAAGCATTCACAAGTCCTTCAATCTGTGTGATTAATAATACTGGACTTCAGCAGTGAGGTCGGAGCCAGTATAAGGCCGTGGGAGAGAGGGGGTGAATAAGGTGGAAGCCTTTCTTCCACGCATTAATATGCGTTTAATTTTGTTTTGGTAACACAATATGACACTTCATGCTCTCCATCATCTGCTCTTGCCTTTTCCCCATACATCCCCCTTTTGGTTTTGGACTCTGTTTAAGATTAAGGCGCGGCTCTCTAACACTTGGCTGGTCTGCTTTTTCAAACAAAAGACTTAAGTTCATGTGTCAGTGTAGATGTGCATTTGTCTCAATATGAGACATAAAGGGAGGAGAGAATGAAGAGAGAGAGAGAGGGAGCAGGAGAGTGAAGGAGAATTAAAAGAAAATACCCTAAAAGGGAAAATGTGATGATTGAAAGCAAAGAGGAAGAGAGATGATTAGGTGTGGTTGATGACTCTGTATTGACAAAACACAGACATAACTTATTGCTTTAAAGAGCATATTTCAAGTGTCCAGAATTAATGGCTTTAAAAAGAGGTCAAAGGCAAAGGAGGAGGTCGCAGCTTTCAATACCTGTCTCCATAAAAAACAACCTGGCTGTGGAGTGTGATAAACACACGCACAAAACACATAGACAACACCACAGGTGCAAACATTATGTACACACAATCCAGATCTTTCTGGTCTCTCCTGCTGTTACTCTTCACTCACACGTAGAGCTGTTCTCTCTCTCTCTGACAGGGAGCAGAGGAGCTGTCACCAGGCCCTGAGCTTGTCAAGAAGCAGGCCGCGTTACCACACTACATACACACACACACACACACACACACACACACACACACACACACAAACACACACACACACACACACACACACACACAGATATAAACACAAATCCATACATCCACACGCAGTTGAAAAATGTCATACAGCAAGACACCTTTGACAAAATATACACATGAATAGACGGTCAAGAGACAAATTAACAGCATAGTTTAAGGTCTGTATTGTATTCACTCTCACACACATTTACACACACATTTACACACACACACAACTTAAACACATCAAACAGCATGACCCCTATGACTGAATACACAAACACACGCACGCACACACACGCAGAGACAAATACACAAACAATCAGCCCAGTAAAGGTCCAGAGACATAATTTTCTGCTTCCTCAGCTGATCCTGAACATGTGTCAAGGTTTAAACTGTAATCTACTGTAAGAGACTGAGAAAAGAAAATACACAAACTCTGCCTCTCCTTTCATTGCTAGATTTATTTATGGTCTTGCCTGAAGCGCTGTCTGGTATTAACCACTCCACTGCATGAGGCAGATAATCATGGAACATTGTCTTTAGATTGGTTCCTAAAACATGATCATCTCACAGAGTATCCCTTGAAGAGATTGTGCTTTCTTCTACCAAACCTAAGAGAACGTTTAGCTCTATTTCTTGGCCTGACCGCAGCCCATCAATAATGTGACGATGACAGCCTCCAGTCTCCACCTGGCCTTGTAGAAGATGAATTACAGCCTGAATGTGATGGAGCTCTGACGCTCAGGGCCAGCTGGGGGAAACACTGGGAGCCTTAATGCTCCACCAGGGAAGTCAATAACACAGTATGAGAGATATAGATGTGTATATTTAATATATATATATATATCACATAGTTACCAAAACCTCCCAGCTTTTTTTACCCATTTTGTACATAAAGTAGTATCTTAATCTAGCCTGTGTTAAAAAAAAAAAAAAATTTAAATCCCAAATTAAAAAAATGGGGAAGATTCAGTTTCTTAAATCATTTTTGAAGTGTTTGTTAAGACAGAGTGGATGGCCTGTATTTAAGGGATTTTTCTGTATTTTTGAAGTTGTATAAAGAACTTGTCCATAGTAAGTGTACTAGCCACAGGAGAGGCAGGCCAGAGTGCATGCACAGAAGCTAAGCACTATACTTCAAAGCACAACGTCCAGTTTCCTCTGGAAGCCTACATGAGCGACGGACAATTACTTGGGTCTTTAGGTGTGGCCAGAAGTTATTCAGGTAAGTAGTAAGCATAATGAATATATAAGACATAACCATGCAAAGTAGTAAAACAAAACAGATGAAAATATGAGATCAATTAAAATGTAAATAAATATCGATTAAGAGAAGAGAATGTAATTAGGGAGTGATTCAACTTATGGAAATACTGCAATTAAAAGGTTTTAAGCCCTAAAAGAGTTTCTCTGATAGTCCTTGTTAACAAATGCACTAAACTAACATGTAAAAAAAAAGTCATTTGAGAAATAGAAGGGAAAACAAAGAAGTATATGTGTAGACTAATCACATCATCAATTCTAATAATATTCTAAGTGTGTAATAAGAACAGGTGCTGATAATCAATAAATGAAAAAAAAAACAATCAATGACTTTTAAACTTTTCGAAAAGATAAAGAACTCACCCAGCAGTGATCCTGTTGACCACTGTTACCCCACAGAGGCCGTGAAAACTGACTGCAGAGGGTTAAAACATGCATTAAACACTGGAGAGTTCAGGAGTCTGCTGCAGACTTACAGAGACAGTTGCTTGATTTATGAGCCGGAGCCGAGACTAGCACAGTCCACCAGGTCGAGGCACGCCACCATGATTGAAAGTCACATCCAAGCCAATGTAGAAGCTACTCACTCAGCACAATGCACGCGTCCACAGATAACTGTGCTCTGTTTTGATATCGTGGGCACTCAAATGAAGTTGATAGTGTAGCATTTACATAGTAATTTGAGCCCGAGGGCTACAGGTTTTACTGTTGTAGTTAAGTGGCGTTAGAAATTCTATCTCCTCACATTCCTACATTGATTATATCTGGCCCTCTTAGATAGCAGAAACCGAGTAAAGCCTTGTATTATAAACAGAAAGTTCACTTGCATGTTGACATTTCTCAGCCATGATAGTGGTCCTTCTGATCCATTGTTGTTGCAATGCATTTTGTTAGCCTGCATGGTGCATTGCCATTTAATTTTAGTCACACTTCAATATCCCCCTTAGGAATATATATCACTAAAGATCACTTTGTTGGTTCCTTCCAAATCCAGCAGAATGATAGGGTCAACAATAAAATCTGTTCCTATAGTTTGGGTTATGAATAAAGGAATCCACAGCTGATGTCATTCTAAGCAGCCTCTACTGCAGTTTTTTAAGGAAAACTGGTGGTGATTGTATTAACTGCATCATGTTAACAATGCCATAGTGAGCACGGTGTATCCTGATGTAAGCATGTAGTTCAAAGCAACACTGTTCCTTACTCTTGGTTTTTTTCAGATTTAATGGATATGATGTTATAGTGTATATACCATACATTTATCTTGAAGCATTGGATTTGGATTTGGTATGAGCAGTTCAGAATTGGTGTCAGTATAACTCTTTTCATACATAGGCCTACGGAAATCTCCTGAAAAACTCCGGAGATTTGGCTACCTGGAGGGACTTTAGGCTATGTGTGAATACAAACAGCCAAATTTTTCGCGTGGACTTTACCCAGAGTTTCTCCGGCCAGACCCCTAGTATTTTATCCACAGAAAGTCTGAGTGAGCTGATGTCTGAACGCGGCCGCATACTCTGGAGATTTCAATTCGAGCCAATGGGACCCAACTGACGTTTATCTACAGTGACTGCCTAAAGTGTCTGAACATGACCTCTACGATCTCCGTGCACGTAATTAAACGGCTGCATTATGTTTTCTGTTCCTCAGTGTGTTGTTCTCCTCTCTTTTGTGGATGTTGTCATTCCATTGGACTACACATAGCATTGATATAAAGGCAAAGATTCTCATTATAACGTTGTGTAGCAGACTCTATTGCTTTGGCTGCTCGTTCCACATTGTTTATTTACGCGTTGTTTTTCACGTCTTACATCAGGAAATCCCCCAAGCCCCCTCCCCTCTGACAGGGAAAGTCAGAGGGGAGGGGGCACTGTGAGGAGCATATGTGAACGGCTAGGTCGGGAGAATCTCCGGAGCGGTCCTCCTGCAATTGTCTAGATATTATCCGGAGTGCATATGTGAAAACGGCTTATGAGTCAGTCTACCAAACCATCCAAATTTTCATTTCACAGTGATAATATTTAAGATGAGTTTATCCGATACTTCAGGGAGATAACAACAGTTGGGTGACCACTGACCAAGTGACCCTGTGGTCTGTTTTGATGAGAACCTTGTAGCTGACTTGAACAAGTATTTGATTTTCAATAAATTACATACAATTACAACCTTCTGATGACATTTTCTTTTCATTTGTTTCCAAACTTCTTTAACCATTTTTTAAATTATTTTTCCACATCATATTAGAACAACTTACTGAACAATTTCCAGAAATGATTGTAGGGAGTAATTTGTATTTGTAGCCAAATAGTTTTTGCACATAGAAAAATAGATTTGATTAACGACATTAAAGGCCCCAAGTGGGAAAAATCATGTTTCATCAGTGTCATGAATCACTTTACACTCATTATTTTCATATGGGATGTGTATTTCTAAACCCATTTTCTCAGAGAATGTATCTATTGTGTACTATATTGTGCTGCTTCTGAGTCAAAAAGAGGGAACATCTTTGCCTTTTCTCTCTTCTCTTACCTTTAACATCCTCAATGACATCATTAAACATACATTAAAGACTGTTAACAGAGCTAAGAGTTTCTTTTATCTTTAAAGTTGTTCTTCATTTCATGCTGTTTGCATATCACTGGACATGTCCACATGCAACTTTTAATTTTTGCAGCCTGTGTGGATTCAGGGAGTAAATGAGCCACAGAGTCAGTCATTTGAGCTGAAATCCTGCCATAATCCCTGACGGAGACTCTTTTTAGTGGAAACATTCTCCAAACCAGACATCATTCCGGAAAGTGAAGAAGTTGTCGATAAATACGCCTCAATTATTCTAAAGCTACTCTTTCTTTGCTGCTATGTTACAGAAGGACAGAAAGGGGGGGGGGGGTCCTGGTGTTGCACTTTATTAGGGTGGAACATTAAACTGGTGTTAATGATAGTAGCCTATCATGAATCTGCTTAAATTAGTTGTCATAAAACAAAGAACCAATTTAGATAGATAGAAGAAAACAAGTGGGTTCCTGGGTGGGACACTTTTTCATGGTCTACAAGACAATCTTCACTGAGGGTTAGCAAAATCCGAAAGTGCAGACAGATTTAACCTCCATCCAAATTAGATTCAAAGAAAAAACTGTTCATGTATTTTAATTTAAATAAGAAGTTAAAAAAAAAAAAGCATATTATAGTCAAGTCTAACTTTGTAAATACTAGAGAAAATCAAAGGTGAATTTCATTTTTCAAAACCAGAAACGGGGGAAGCTCTATATTGTTACAAATATTGTATTCATATTTCAACTAAAGCACATTTTTCATTGAAGTGCAATGATACGAAATGGTCCCGTCCACTGGCAGCTTACCAAATGTGAAAGGAGGAGAGATGTTACAATAAAATATTACATTTAAAGAACTTCATGTTTTTTGGACTGCAGCATTTCCTCAGAGAGAACTTTCAGTGAAGAACCCTGCCGCCTTCACAGATCAATGGACCGGGAATGACTGAAGTTGCAGGATTATAAAAATGAAGAAATAATCTTAGTGATGAAAGCAATGCAGTGGTTTTGAACTACTACATCATTTTTATGCAAGGAAGTCATTCCAGCTCCATCATCACTTAGAAACATGGCTCAAACTGGGCTCAAACAAGTACTGATGTTTGCATCTTAATGGTTTTTGTGGGAACATGGTGTCACAGAAAGTACTGGGGGATATGTGATGAGAAAAATGTCTCCTGCAGCTAAAAGGTTTCGTGCAAGCTGCTAATGTGTCCTTATGCAGCAAGGCAATCTGAATCATCTCAGTGTAATTTAAATAAATGTCCTGTCAAACACAGCAGGACTCAGGAGCTAGAATTTTGACACCTGTTGATAAAATTACAGTAAACCCCAACATGATAAAATTGTGGGTATGGGTGTGAGTGTGTTTTGGTTTATGAGCCATTATTATTATAAGCCCATGTGCCCATGTGGATGTGGGGGTACTACACAGACTCCCTGTGTTTTTCATTAAAAAAACCTGCTGGAGGTTAGAGTAGATGTCGGCCTTATGGGCTTCTCCTGCATCCGCTGTGATGTACTGTATCAACCAGGCAGTCCAGATCTGCTCCTCATGGGACTTCCCGGCCCCCTACAAACCTCCAGGTAATATGGCCATACAACAGTTTACCATTAAAGCTTATAATTGTCAAAGCTGAGGCTGTTAAAGAGACAGTATACAGTTGGTTTAGAGCAATATTACCAATTAGTCTTCAATTAGCATCTTACTCAATGCCTGACCCCTGGTCAAAGCCCCCTGATATGTCTCCTAAGCAGAGCCAAGCAGCTCCAGTATTAATTGACCGTGGAGCCAAACAGGGGCACTGAGTTATGCAAGGGCAGCTTGTGTGTCCGTACCGTTTCTGTCTCCACCTATGCTATCTTAATATATGAACATTTAGTTATCTCACAGATGTTATATCACTATGTTTTGGCGTCTAATAAGACTCAAAAAATAAGGGGCAACAAAAATATTCTACATTGAAATGCCACAAAAGCAAAGCAGCCCAATACAACACATGCATGTAAGTTTAAACGAGGATCTCTCCTCTGATTGGGTAGATGGCCAATCACTTTTATTAATCTGGGATGGTAGTGTAAGATTTAAAAGTGAATTAAATTCATATATTTGAGTTAATTCATGTATTTAAGTTTAAGTTAAAAATAAGTTAACATTTATACAGTGAACTATTTACATATTTGAGTTTACGAAGTTAATATTGATGTATTTACTTTTTTTAAGTTTTTCAGTAGCACCTAGTAACTGTGACCAAATGATATTGAATCTACTTCTGTGTTTGTCATAATGTTTGCCTTGAGTTTAATCATCCTAACCTCTGATTGGCAACCAACGACGGGACATGTGATGAGTAACAAGGAAGTATTGTGGTGGTTGTGTAGCAGAACAAGGTGGATGACAGTAAAGTGCTGCTGAGAAAGTTATCCGTCTCCATCCTTCTGTTTCTCTTAAAGAGCCCATGTTATGCCCTTTTTGGGGTTCATATATTTAATCTATGTACCTACTAAAGTATGTTCACTATAGCTAAAGTTAAAAAAAAGTGTCTGTTTTCATGTTCTGCCGCTCCATGCACCGGCTCGCTTCTGATTCTCTCTCTAAGGCTCTGAAGTGCCCACGTTCAGAGTCCCCACATGTGCCAAGTCTGATCTGATTGGTCGGTCGCTCAGCGCGGTTTTCGGAAATGTCATGCCCCTTTTACCATATTGGGAATGCAGCCACGTTTGCTCCGATGAGAGCAAAAACATTAACACCTTAGCACTACTGTGCTACCGCAGGCTACGGTATATCATGGGCGTGCTACAGAAGTTAATGGGCATACAACATGAGCTGCTGGGCTTCCACAACGAGCCAATGAGCTTAGATCAGTGATCTCACACTGACAAGACGTCACACTGGCAAAACAATTTCGAGGGGGGCTAGAACCGAACGTTACATGCAGCTAATGCTACAGCTAACAGGAGGACGTAGGAGAATCCGCGTTTCCGCAGACTTTTTTTTTGCAAATAGATGTGCCTAAACATGCACAGGACACTTGGAAAACACACTAAAGAGCATATAAAACCAGAAAAAGTATTATATGGGCCCTTAAACTAGAGTAATCCATCCATCAGATCTCATTAAATTGGCCCAGTCATTACAGGATTTCATTTCAAAACATGTTCCAACAAAAACAAGTACCTGCTGAAAAAGTTCCATCGATCTCACAAAGAGTTTCCCTGAATCTATCACGCATTGTTTTGCTCTGGCAGACTGTAAAGTTCACACACACGGACACCAAGAAGTGGCATAATGAAACCATCTGTCTTCTTGACACTAAAGGCTCGCACACGGAAGGAGTTCACTGTCTTGTAAATCTTTCTCATGGCCCTGGCCAGTTTGCTCTTTGCAGTTATTACTGTAGGATCCAGATAAAATGCACCCTGCTCTGTTTCTCATTCTTGTCCTCCTTGTTTGTCTGTGTTGAGCACAGAGGTCCAGCTGAGAGACTTGGCAGGAGATGTAAGACAGAGGAGACAAAGACATGCAGCAGAGGGATCAGAGTTTTGAGGTTGTCTTGAGAACCTTCCATAGTGTCTCCCTTGGGAGCTGACATCCTTTAACCTATAACCGGAGACCTCAAGTTCCCTATGTTAAGGATCAGCCAGCACACAGAGGAGGCAGTGATTCATGTTCAGATATGCTGTGTGTCTCAGCGTAGTTTTCATTGACGGGCATGTATGTGTGCGTGAGAGAGAGAGATGGAAAGAGATGAGTGTGCAGAGAGAAACTTTTTTTTTTTTAAATAATTTATATGTGTAGGTATGTATGTGCATGACTTTTAATTTTTTTAGTGTGCATTTATCAAAAACAAATCTAGCATGCATTTGTTTAAATTAGAAATAGAAACAGCATGAAAAGAAAAGCCACAAATATTATGAGCAAGTTTTGTGTGTGTGTGTGTGTGTGTGTGTGCGTGCGTGCGTGCGTACGTGTGTGTGTCTGCCGGTGTGTGTTAGATAGTGTGCAGCACTGAGTGTTCGGCCAAGGACAACAAGAAGTGCCTTTTGGACAGAGGAGTTAGTCATGAATCAGGTGTGATACCTGCAACCAGATTCAGTTCAACGCCAAAACAAACACACCCAGAAGTGGAGCTGCTCTCCAGCTCAGCTTCACTCTGCGTGGAAGTAATTACTGAGGTGTTGAAGTTGTCACTTTGCCTTTGCCTTTTAACAACACTGGATTCACTGAAGACTCAGCACTTTAACAGGCTCATACAGGCTTACCAGTTCACCTTTGTGGAGCACTGAAGTTTGCATCAGCATGTGTCTTCAATAACAAGAAACATACTTTGCCAAATCCTTTAAGTTCAGACACTTTAGTTCTTCAAATAATGTATATTTGGTCATTGAAGTGGCAGTGATGATCTGGTTCCACCTCTGAAATACTCAGCAGCTGAGAATGAATTAATATTAATACATTTTAACACATTCAATGAAGTCATCATAATGACCTCACAGTGTGGCTGAAGACACGTGCTTCATCCTTGCAGAATGATAACTCAAAGAAACAATTGCTAGAATAACAAGCAGTTATGCCAGGTACAAGTTGTACCATGTAGACGTCAAATAGCATGGTCTAAAAACCTTTTTAAAAGAGCCTCTCAATTGTAAATCAGACTAGGAGACATTGGGAGTTACTGATGACAACAATGTTTTTACTTCCTGTGAAAGGAATAAAACAATTAGAAAAGAAAAAACTTTGAGCAAAACAGCTGCAAAGCAAACAGTGCTTACAGTAGTGACCTGTTACGTTCATTAGTACACACTGGCCCAGTAGTGAAATCATAGAAATCTGACCCCTCCATGTTTCACTGCAGGAGCTGTGATTTAAAACTGTCAGGACTAGCTTGAATTGTCTCCAGACGGCGTTCGCTGGGTCATGTGTCTACATGCAAATGTTTTAATTAATGAGTGACTCTGTAACAGAGATTTATCTGACAGTTATGGGTTCAGAGCTGAAGTGAACTGCTGGGTTTACAAGGCAGGGCAGCACCAGCGAGGCATTACCCACCGTGGGGTCAACAGTACCGGACAGACAGATCTACAGACCCCATCAGGGGTGGCCAAGCGGACACAGACATTTTATAGGAGAGGAGGCAAGTGTTGGGTTTCAGTGTCACCCCCTGCCCTCCTCACCCTGCATCCCCCATCACCTGTATTCTTTATGTCCCAATATATACCTCACTCCCCGAGTGAGCTTTAGCTGCCATCATGGCTCTCAGACCCTTCATACTCTATTTCACTGCAGTAAATGTCACCTGAGTTACTCTCTCACTCTGCTTTCCACAGACAGCCCTTTATGCGCCACCCTTTTAAAAAGACCCCCGCTCACATTTCATGTTTTCTTATTTTTACTACGTGCCAGAGAACCCTTTTCCTCCCCATGCACTCAGTCAAACGATAACACTCATATTTCTTCTTTGAATGCCAGATTTTCTCTCTCTCGGAATATTTTCGAATTAGAATTTGCAAGAAAAAAAATCACTTAACAGCAAGGGTGAATCTACACAAGGACTGAGCATCTAAGGTTTTACACTTAAAAAAATGGCCAGTTAGAGGCCATTATGTCAGAATATGAAAGTTAAGAAAATGTGCTGCTTATAAGGCAAGTGACTGCGGTTGTAAAAGTAAATGGAACAATTTTCAACTCCATTCATGTCATGTGACGACAGAAAATGAAACATTTCTGTGTCATGAAAAAAGTCTAAGATCGGATCAAAGTCAATGTTTTATGATTCATGATAAGAAGTGAACTGTCTCTTGTATCTTTTGAGAAGGAAAGTCTATCAGGTGTTTGAACATTAAACGTTACCGTTTCTGTTCAATAGGACTCTAGGAATAACAGCAACAGATCATTAAAACACTTACACTCTTGGTTTTGGACCTAACACGATACATTCACACTTGTTCCATGATGCGAGGTCCATATTCAGTAGAGGCTGTGAGAGGCCTGCTCTGACAGTGATGACAGCATGATTAATGCCCACCTCCTTTCCCACTCACACTCTCACTTCTCACAGCACGTCTAAGTGGCCTGAAGAAAAGCTGAAGAAAGCCGCCTACAGGGCCAACAAGGAGAAGCCAGTGTTCATGTGAAGATAAGACATGCTACAGTGTAACTCTGGGGAAGAGTCTGAACTCTATAGAGGTGAATGTTGAGCAAAGTTTGGCAAGTTTGGTAACCATTATTATTTTTGTTATATATTATTTAGAGGTTATAGGATACACAATGTTTTACAAAACTGCTCTGCAGCATTTTTACACTTATCTTGTAGTTTTTTTAACAAACTTATTTTACTTTTTCTTTTCTGATGCACCGACTATCCCTCAATCAATCCAAATGTAACTTTTCCTCAGAAGGATATTTCCCATGCTGGCTTTAACTATTTTTTTCTCAGCTGCAACTGGTTTCTATCTAAAAACTGTATAAAACTAGGTTGCAGAGATGTAAAAAACAGTTGATATAGTTATGAGTTGTCATATTGTTCCTAGCTGTGTTTCAAAGACAATTCAGATGTAAGATATTTTAAAACAGATCTGCAGGGATTTGAGTCAGTCTACACATTATAAATAATAACTGTATCTTTGCCCTCCTCATAGACATAACAAACCTCTACATAGACATACATATGCACACACACACACACACACACACACACACACACACACACACACACACACACACACACACACACACACACACACACACACACACACACACACACACACACTTACTTTCCTTTTTACCACCTTTTTTATGACTGTCTTGATTTTTTTATGTGAATTTTTCTAATTGTTTTTATTCCAAACATTATACTTTAAGATGGAGTGTGTTTGATTTATTGTAATCTAATTTAGTTAACTATCTATAATTGAACATATACAGATACAGCTGTAAGAAAGTGGAAGTAAAGGAAAAAATTGAAAAATTGTGAATAGGATTGTATAAGTTACAAGAAATGAAAAATGAAGTAAAAAAAAAATGGACAAGACAAAAAGAAAACAACTTTAGCAACAAATCTTTATGCAAATCACATCTAAGACAGCATTTTGTCATTAAGAGGTTTATGTGCATTTTGTAACTTTATGCATACCTTCGTTGTTCAATATTTACAAAAGTAAAATAATATTAAAGAATATTTAAAAAACTGCAAAAACACTGCACAGAAAAATCAAACCTTCCCATCTTTCATGAGCCTCATTTGAAAATACTGTACCATCCATACAATTAATCATAAGAAGTTAGAAAAAGAGCAGGCCATAACAACTAAGGCCAGACATACGATCTTCATCTCTAAACATGAATGAACCCTTAAATGTTTTACGTCTGCTTCTTCCCTCAGCAGTCAAAAGTGAGCTACCAAAGAGATGCAGTGATGCAAAGGAGCTCCTTCTGAAACCACCTTTATTCAACTCAACACCTTCATTAATCTTCCATAGGCATCTATAAAGGAGCCTGTGTGCAGAATAAGGAGGTTGTTTGAATCCTACATGCATGCCGGGGGCCAAATGGTAAGTCAGAGTAAAAGGAAACTCAGGCTGGCACACCGATTCTATGCCAGTCACTGCCAATACAAGCTATCAGCCAGACAGACAACAGCTCCGCACTGCAGAGAGGGTTTGCACGCTGCCAAGGTTGATGGCAAACTGAGGATCACTTAATGGAAACCATGGATTAAAACTGCACCTCTGTGTTTTTCTTTCTCCATTTATAGATTTTGTGTCATGAAATATGACATCCTGTAAAATTTAGTCCAAGTGTCAGAAACACACTTTTTAGAGTCATCCAAATATCACACATGTGAAATGTTTTTTCAGTTCTTCAAAATGGGATATGAGTGTTTTCCTTGTGTTTAACAACCATGTCATTAATCATGTTACAATAAGCCTTTTTCCCTTGGCATTTTCACATAATCTATTTATTATATGAGTCACAGTTCATGTTACACTCCTCTCATTTTTATTCCATCATACTAGCCTCCAAAATCTCTTAAAATGTCATATCAACCTCAGCTACTATCAGCATGCTTATCACTAAAAAAAAGCAAAACATTTATTGCTCACTTTTACGTAAGCAAAAATAATTATGCAATGTGATGCATCCAATGTTGGAAAAGTATAGTTGCCATATTGAAATGATTATCTTAACAGTGACTGATCAAGCATTCAAAAGGTATCTGCTGACTTTCTGTCGGTTACAAAAACAGTTTGTCAAAGCAGATCGAGCAGTATGGTTTCCCTTTCTGCTCCTTGAAGACGCCCTGGCTGAGCTTCCGCAGACAGAAAGCACACACAAAGTGCTCCGGGTGAAACTTGTGATCAAGAGCAGAGATACAGCGGCCTGTGATTGGCTCACCGCAGCCTCCGCACAGAGTCCCCTGCCGGGAGTGAAAGTGCAGCGAGCAGAGGGGTCGACCATCCAGCTCCATGAAACAGCCGTCAGTGAAGGGCTTCAGGCAGTCCTGAGGATAGAAAAGGGAAAGCGATGAGGGGAAAGATAGAAGAGAGGAGGGACGATAAGGGAGGAAAGGTTACGTTTGGTAAAATGGAGGAAGAAGTATTATAGTCCAAATGTACTCTCATATGTGAGTTAATATAAAGTCATTTTGTTCTGTTAGCATTTTTTTAAGGGGATACAGTTTGCCTTTGCTATCGTTTCATGTTATGGAAGCATTTTTAGACAAGGCAGCACTGGCACCCCACAGGTCATCACTTTGCTTAGAACAGGAACATGAGCAGGTCTGTACAGGAGGGAAGCTGCAAATGTTCTTGTGGTGTACTACAGGAGTTTCTCTTGGCAGACGTGTCATAGTAAAAGCACAGGTGTAGCCTAAATATTAATACTAGCAATGGCCAGGTTCCATTTCTATGTGCCAGTAAGCCATGACAACAAGCAGGTCCATCATGGAACAGTCCAGTAACGACAGGAGTAACGCCTGTGTTTAACAAGTCAAAATGCCCACTGTGAGAAAGGTCTGTTAAGGTTGGTGTTTGTGACAACTGTGTCTTAAAATATGATCAAGCAAAAACTATGAGGGATTGCGATTAAAAAAGAAAATCTCTTGCAGACTACAATCGAATGAATGTAGAATCAAAATGTTCTGTAATAATCAACGTACTTTAGTTGAAAATGTCACAGCAGTTTGAAAAAGAGGTAAAAAATGACCCTGTTACCCTGCTGTGGGGTTGTGGTAACATTTCATGGAATGGACATCTCTTTACTCTTAACAATACTATGCAGCAATCAACAAAGGTAGGACATTTTATGAACTACCTTGTACAATTATTTAGAGTATTAGAGTTGATTAAAAAGGCTCGGACACAGGTGGGTGGCCTCTTCATCTCCTCAATAGGGTGTGACCTGCTGCGAGCAGGTAAAATTGGGACCTGGCTGATTGTGACTGCTCCATAGAAAACAATGTTCAGTTCCTGTGGTTATGGTGAGTCATGGGTTAGGTGTTAATATTGGAGGCCATATTTGTGTTTTTTTGTTCATTCAATTTATGCAATTGTTTGTGTGGAAGGTTTTAAGAGTGATGTATTTTATGTTCAGGTTTATGATCAGTCAGGAATGATTTTCTTGAGCAGCATAAAATATGAAAAAAGAGTTGCTACCCTCTGTCAGAACATCTCTACTGAGAACATTTTCTGTCTATCTATCACTCGTAGCTGGGTAAAGAGAAGTAGACTGCACACTGAACCGTTTTCAACCAGATGCTGCATACACAAGTAGTTTGGAATAGAATGTAAAAGATACCCACACTGAGGAATATGGTTTCCTTGATTTATTTGCATCATTTCAACCGCAGCGTATTCATCAGCCATAAGGTTCTCATCAGCCTTGTGGTCCAAATGTTGCGAATAAAGCAAATGTGTGGGTATCTATCTCATTTATTCCCAGGCTTGTGCGTGAGCCAGAGCCGTGTGTGTGGTCTGAGGTAAAGGGCTCACCGCGCACACAAAGCACTCTGGGTGCCAGGTGCCATTGGCTGCAGTCAGGTAGTTCTCCTTCACTGACTCTCCACAGCCAGAGCACTTGGGAGCGAAGAGTTGGTAGAAGTCCCTGCAACAATACGGCTTCCCATCCTTTTCTAGAAAACCTGGGACAGGTAAAAGACAAATTCCAAGTTAGAAAATATTTGAAAAAAAAAAAAACATGCCTTTTTGCTGAAGTTTCAAAAAAAGATACATGCATGCACAAGCTTCTCACCTTCAGGTCCAAAGAGGCCTCCGCAGTGTGCGCAGAAGAAGTGCTCAGGGTGCCAGGTCTGGTCCAGAGCTGTCAGGATGTTCTGTTAAACAGACCAGACAAAAAAATATGACATTTCAATCAGAAACATCTGTCTCATCTCACATGATCTGATGTGAGGAAGAAGGAAATGAGGAATGAACTACATGAAGTGATGACTCATAGAAGTCACATTAGTTTCTGATGAATGACTTTGGTCTGCAGAATTAGACTGCAGAATCACAACCTGGTTTTATGCTTTACTTAAAATGTTACATGTGATAAATAAATAAAAAAGATCTGAATAGTTTCGTCTGTCACCATGAAATCTTACTTATCTTTACTTATATAATATAGAACAGAAGGAGAATGTGGTATGGCACCTATGTGTAGGATTTGGACTCAGAACAGTTAACAGAAGATTTTCTCACCTTCATTATTGGCCCCTTGCAGTACGCACAGGTAGGAGAGAAGAGCTGATGGTAGTCTTTGTGGCAATATGGTCGACCCTCCCTCTCGAAGAAGCCTGTGGTGCTCAGCTCCGTCTTACACGTCACACACACAAAGTGTTCAGGGTGCCACACCTCACCCAGTGCGGTTATCATCTACAGATTAAAAAAGAAAAAGAAAAGTTAAAACAGACCAGTTTTTAAATGTTTCATTTTGTTTAAAAAGGTATTTGTTCTGTCTTCGAATCTGTAAGGGTGACAAAGATTTTATAGCTTGCCCATTTGTTAATGTGACTTATTATACCTTTCCCACAATGCATTTGTTGCAGGACGCACAATGGCCCTTGGCTGTGGTGCGCACGCCGATCTTCTCCAGGTCAGAGCTCAGACTTCCAAGCAGGTCATCTATAGCGTCTGTATTCTTCTTCGAGGTCGAACCCTTCGCTTCTGAACCTGCTGTGCTGCTCTCCTTGTTCTCCTGTTTCCCAACTTGTGTTTTATTTTTTATCGATTGCTTCTGTGTCAGAGGTGGTGGGGTTGTAGAAGACTCGGGATCCTATGATGACAATACAAATAGATATGTTGTTTTAGCCGTGTAGGAAGACATAACTGAAGTTCATGTCTTTATAAGGACAGTGTTAAACAATGCTCCTACAATGCAATTCTCATAGTTAATGCTGTGCTGTTTGTACATTAATGCAATTCTGCCCTCTGTTGTCAAGCTGGATAATGACACTCATTTGCGAAAAGCTTCTCTACTACACAGTACACCCTCTGTTCTACCTTACCAAATGAAAAACCTGTATACTTTATGTATTTTTTATGTAAGTGATAATGGGATATGTTTTTATAGATTAATATTGACAATCAATTACAGTCCACATACACTACCTCTTCTCCCATGCTCATCAGATCCTGCAGGATGGATTCCAGCTCCTGAGTAGGTGAGCTGGGGGTTGGGGAAACTGCCACAGGAGCAGGCAGATCACTAAAATCCACACAGGAGGAAAGACAAAGTGTCATATGTCAGAA
This sequence comes from Labrus bergylta, assembly GCF_963930695.1. Lineage (NCBI taxonomy): Eukaryota > Metazoa > Chordata > Actinopteri > Labriformes > Labridae > Labrus > Labrus bergylta. The sequence goes on along the minus strand of NC_089200.1, from coordinate 20,808,151 downwards.
ACTAAAAATGAACCTCCAAGTTTACCACACATACCATAAGGGATTATTGTTAAAAACCTATATTGAGGAAAAATGTGTATTGGAACATATTCTATGATGTGTGCAATTATTGATGGTAAACAATAAGAAAATTGAATTATAAATTAAATTCATAAACATTCAAATATACTAATCTACACCAAAGCCATACAGTAATTGTTATTGAGAATAAACTGTTAATTTTCAATTAATTTATTTAAAATGTGCCATTAATTACTTAGATTGTTCAGTAAATAAAAATGTTTTTTTTTTAAAAAACAAAAGCAGAAGATCTTGTAATTACAACATACTGTTCAATGAATTCATTTCAGTTCCTAGTACTTCTAAATAGGTTTACTCAATGAAATGTCAATCAGGGGTCAACATGAGTCTCAAAAAGGGGCTTCACCTGTAGATATTTGAGCAGACTAGGCCTTTTCCTTTCTTGTTCAGTGCAGAATAAATATCACCTGTCACCTGTGGACACAAAGCCAAAATAAACATCATATGTATCATATCTATCATGAAAGTCCCTAGGTAATGTAATTGTTTTTTAAAACAGTCATTTTATTTTCAGATCTTTGTTTGAGGATTATATTAAGGTTAAACTGAAATAGTTGATCAATAAGAAAAACATTTTTCCTATTTGATTGTTGTGCTTCTATCTTTACCTCTCCATCAGGTGGATTATTGCTCCTGTTTTCATTGACACTCTCTGGACGCTCTGAATTGAAGGCCAACTCCTCCAACAACAAATCTGTGGCAGGATACAGGCTTTAAATCTTATAACCACACATATTCAGATATATTAAAAATAAAGACATGCATACTGTACACTAAACAACCACTAAAACACATTGATTTTGTTTTCTATGTGTTGACAGTTCAACCAGAACATAATATTTGTGCTTGTTAAATACAAATGTTCCTGCTCAGTAAAAAAGAATGCTCCTTGATGCACATATCAAGGTGCTGGAGGATCAGTTTAAGGTTGCTTCATGCAAGTCAGCTTCCTCAGGAAGTGGTTGCTGTCATGCTGCAGAAGTGAAACTTTTCAAAAATGTTGCAAGAATCTGGCGACAATTATGACATTAAAATTCAACTCTCTCCTCCACACAAATTGTACTTAGACATAACATTATTTCTTTGAGGTCTCAGTGGAGAAGCAGACTAAAATAAGAGGAAACACGAGTTCAGAGTTATAGCACTGAAGTCTGTCTTTACATGTCAGAAAACACTGCACAACCTCCATTACATAACCCTAACCCATTTTTAGCAAAAAATAAATTAAATCAAATTGTATTTTACATCATGCTATAGATTCTGATGACTAGGAAAGACCAACCTTTTCTTTTTAAACTTTATTTTATCAGATTATTCTTAACCAGTAGTATACTGACATTACAGCATTTTTAACAACAAAATTAGTATGACTTAACGTAGGTTACAATGAAAAACAAAACAAAGAAACAAAAACAGCATGACAAAGTATTGTCCACTTTTTTTATACTGGATCGATTTTTAAGTACTGTACGTAGTGTATGTGTACACTGTACTTGGTGTCACTCAAAGAATACATAAAGCAGTCATGTTATAGCCTACTATTTTCAATTCTGCATCTCATTGTACATTGATTGATAATAAAACCAGCTTCAAATGAATGTATAAGAATTATAACAGCCATTTTAAATCTAACACTTTGTGGATGATCAGCAATGTAAAGCGTAACAGTTGTCTTACCCAGCTCTTCCATGTTGTCTACGGCTCTCACTGCGAGAGTCTGTTTTTTTGGGGCTGGATTGTTACTAAGGTAACCAGCCAAATTTATCTTCTGGTCAAAATCATCACTTCCTCTGACAAAGTTTTTTTCCCTCTTTCATTTCTTACTGAGCATAGCATTACCTGAACATAGATTGAATCATTGTTGTTTCCTTGTAAAGGAGGAACCCAAGAAGTTTCTGAGTATTTCAGATGAGATGGCAACAACTCACTTAGTGCGCAGTTGTTAAGTTTGCTTGAGTCTAATATAATCATAGAACTTAGATTTTTTTTAGAAATTAGATTTGGCCTTGACATGTACACATGTGTATGTTTATGATAGTATATCCCTCTACACCAACAACTGCACCTCAGGGGACCCTTCTGTGAAACTCCTGAAGTTCACAGACGACACCACCGTCATTGATCTCATCCAGGAGAGTGACGGACAGCCAGGAACAGCTGTTCCTCTGATGCAGTCAGAACCATCTGGAGCTGAACCCACTCAAGACTGTAGCAATGTCAGTGGACTTCAGGAGAAGCCCCCCTTTCACTCCCCCCCCCCCCTCACCATACTGAAGCGCACAGGGTCTACTGTGGACTCCACAATCTCCTGGGACCTGATGTGCAAAGCAGAGGATGCACTTCCTGCGTCAATTCAGGAAGTTGAACCTGCTGCTGATCATGTTTTACACCGCCATCATAGTTTGTTCTCTGCACTTCCTGGTTTGGATCTGCAACCAACTGTAACTGGCCAATAAAGCTGATTCTGATTCTGGTATGCCATATAATACAGTGACAGTTTACAACAGATGACCATCACCTCAAATTATACGAGGTGTTTAATCTTTATTTCTTTATGGGGCACAGTGGCCTATCAAACTTCTATAAATATTACAAATTGATTAACGCATTGAAAAGGTGAAAAGGATAAGCAATTTAATACAAATAAAACTAAATTGTGATAAAAATGGAAAAGTAACCACTACAATGCCCGTGCTCTCTGCACTATTTCACATAGTATAATAAATGGATCCATTAATATTAATTACTTAATTACTTCACCAAATATATATCAATGGAAAAACTAACTGCCTCACTCAGAAATCAAACTGCCAAATTTTAATCTGTCTGGAACCCAATAATCAACAACCTCAACTCATAACTACCCCCACAACATCCCACCCATCAACTCTTTCTTCCTGTGCACCAATTACACCCAACACGCACACAAACAAACACACACACACACACACACACAAACAAACACACACACACACTCAATTTATAAGTGATGGCATTTTCATACACTTTTATTTTTTCTCAAAAACAACCCCAAAACCCCGGCTGCAGTCAACTTCCGCTAAAACATAATCATTACACAAACTCTCACCTCTCACACCACAACTTTGTTTAACATCAACATATTCAACACATACCACTGCTCAACTCTTCAACTCTCTTCCACCTCTCAAGTCCCCTTTACTAAGCACCTTCTCTCCCTCCCCTTCCCTCTCTCTCTCTCTCTATTGCTTCTTTCACTTTTTGTATCCTTTCTTAGGTATTTCATATAGTTTTGTAGTTTTTCTGTTCGTAGTATGATGTGTGTCTATTGATGTCTTATTTTTTATTTTTTTATTTGACTGTATTATGGAGCCGTTGTCCTGACCTTGTCTGTTTTTTTTTTTGTGCCTCATTTGTGTATCACCAGTTTGTCACTTTATTGCACCTAATAAAAAAAAAAAATATATATATATATATATATATAAATTGCTTAATGTTTACTTAACCGATAGAGACCAAATTATCCAATAACGATAGAAAATCCCATGAGGCATGATGGGAAAATATTCAAGGAAAATCCATTATGGTTTGTTTTGACTGGATCATATGCAACAGCTCAAAGAAACCAGGTTTCTATGGAGGGAGAATAATGAGAGCAGTTCCTTTATTAATACATTAAGTTCATTATTTAACTGGTTTGACTTTTACTCAATGGGCTTTAACTTTGTCATTCTAAACAAAATACAGTTATGCAACACCAAGAGCTTCAGCCAACACTAAGACTGCACACACATACATATTTAAGTTGCCATATGGAAGTCTCCTCCGCCGCACATTTCTGATTGCTACCTGCGTTTTCTCACCCCACTTTGGTCCCAACCAAAAGGTTTGAAGGTAGGGGTCTTTGTGAGTTTGTATTATTCTTAAACTTATAATTAACACGATTAATGTAGAAATTTGTTAAAAGGTGATTTAAGTATGGTTTCTAATAAAAAGTAAGTTCCCCCCCCCCCCCCCCCCCCCCCCCACTTAAAAGAGGATTGGAACATTTGCTCCAGTGACTTCTTCTTTCACATTTTAAAGTAACACTCCCCCATCTCAGTGGTTTGGTCCTTTACCGGAAGAGTATGATTAAGAGTATGTTTTGCTACACGATGGCATCGTTGAGCTGACAAGAAGTGACGTGGGATTCATCTTAAGTTTTGTTCAAGCAACCAGTGTTGACGACTTTTAAACAGTGACTGAAATTGAGCGCCGCAACGCGATTAGCATGGTTGTATTCAGGCAGAAGTGTCGCCAAAAACCGAAGCAATGACAAGCTGGCTGACGTAGCGCAGTAGGTTAGCCAGCTAGGCAACAAACAACACTAGCTAGCTAACTTCTTGAATCGCAGCGGCCAACCCAGCGCAGTGAAACAGGTATCAGTGTGTTAATAATACTATTTAACAGTGGTTTATATCTGTGTTAAACTACTGGCAGCTTTCAATGCTTCGTTTGCCTTGCATGCTTGACGTCCCTCTGTCCTCCACATTGTCCTCCAGGTCCGAACACAAGCGTGGCGATGGGTGCAGAGAGCAGCGCGGTGCGACGCTGCACCCTGGAGGAGCCCCTCCTGACCCTGCCGTCCGGACTGACCATGCACTCGGCGATGCTCCAGGATGGAAAGCCCGCTTCCGTGTTTGTTCACAAGCGGGGCAATGAAGATAAAGTAAACAAAGCTGCGAAGGTAGTGAGACTGGGCGTCGTCTTGATAATAGTCGTAAATAAGAGGTGGCGGCAGTTCCTGCTCGGTTTCATTAACATGACTTTACAATTCTCAAGAAGCACTGATTCCATGATGTGTCCTACCATCAGTTTGTGTTTGATTTAAGTTTATAATGGGTTTCCATCAATGGATTTTCTGTCGGCTGCATGGCATAATATGAAATAAACAAATACTCTAATTTCTGCAGCACCTCAAAACTTTGAGGCACCCATGCCTGCTGCGTTTCCTTTCCTGCTCAGTGCAGGACGGCGGCATCCACCTGGTGACAGAGCGTGTGCAGCCCCTGGAGCTGCTGCTGGACAGCCTCTCCCCAGAGGAAATCGGCGCAGGCATCTATGACCTCCTGCAGGCACTTGTCTTTCTGCATGAGAGGGTGAGCATTAAAGAAGCCCCGAGTAGTATCTCCAGATGCATGTGATCCCTGCACAACTTTTTTTATTATTAGTAGTTGATAGAAAAAAACATTTTCATGAATCACAGTAGTCCTAGACCATTTATTGTCTTTCCTTGAGTGAGTGAACAGGCAGGACAAGTTTCTAACCTGTATTTCTTCACCACCAGGGCAAATCAAGCCACAACAATGTCTGCATCTCCTCTGTATTTGTCAGTGACGATGGCAATTGGAAACTGGGAGGGATGGAGACCGTGTGCAAGTTCTCTGAAGCAACACCTGAGGTAAATGATGGAATTAAATATTTCCCAAGGTGCAGTCTGTGTATGCAATTTTGTAAATGAAAAGCACCTGTCACACATGTCAAGACCCTCATTGTAAACCATTGATGGTTTTTTTTTTATTTCTACAACTACTTAGTTTCTTGCAAGCATGCAAAATGTGAGAGAGGCCAGCTGCATTCCTCCAGAAGAGCAGGTAAGCAGATTAAAGGCCACAAATGAAAACAGAAAATGACCAACTCCCTCTATTGCACAGAAGTTCTCATGAAACATGTTGTTGACAGGTTGAGGGCTTGAAAATGCTTCTGGATAAACATGCTCACTCTCGGGACTGTTACTCTTTTGGAGTGATGGTGGAGAGCCTCCTCTCTCTCCTGAATGGTTATGGTTAGTGAAGTGATGGCCTTTCAATATTTTAAAGTATGTTTACTTATGTTCTTCACAGTCTTTACATTATATCTATACATACAGGTTCTATCTCTTTCCTCTGTTTCCAGCATCACAGGAGCTGTCTGACAGCTTGAGGAAAACCTTGCAGGCAGGCCCACTGAACTCTGACCCTCTGTCTCGACCTCCACTCAGCTCCTTGCTGACTCATGACTTTTTTAGGTTAGTGTGGTTTTATTTGGTTTTTTTGTTGGCTGTTATCAGAATTTACAATGGATTTGTTTAAAAACAAACATGTATTTTTATTGAACAGGAATGACTTTCTGGAAGTGATCAATTTTCTGAAGAGCCTTACCTTGAAGACAGAAGACGAAAAAAATGAATTCTTTAAGTAAGAGACAATGTGGTCATTATTTAATTCTTTTTTTTTTTTTTTTAAATCAGTGACACAGAGTTTCCAGCACATGTAAACATTTAGACAAAGACTTCAATATCATTCTATAGTTATTATATATTTTGTATTTACAAATATTAAAAGAAAACGAGTCCTGCTTACCTGAACTCCTTCATTCACATCCACACCCCCACTCTTTCCCTCAACGCGCTGCCAATTTAAAGTGCTTATTCCCGACTGCACAACAAGGCCCTAAGTCTCTAGCTATACTCTTCTCCTCTGGTGGTGGAATGGATTACCAAACTCCATTTGATCTCCAGTCATTTTCTACCTTAAGGGAAACGCTTAAGACCCAGCTCTATGCACACCTCTGTACTTCACAATATTGATTGGACTGATGATATTTATTAATTATGATAATATTGAGAATGGTGTTCATGTTGACTCTCAGATGTAACTTTACATATTATGTCAAAGACTCCCTCACCATGCTCCTTGTTTGTTTGTTTCGCAGGTTTCTTCTTGACCGGGTTCAAAGTCTCCCTGGAGAGCTGATAGCTGCACGTCTTGTCCCAAAACTCCTCAACTCCCTCGTTTTTGCAGAACCCATGGCTGTCAAAAGCTTCCTGCCTCATCTTTTGAAGCCAAAGAAGGGTAGGATTGCATTTTACTAAACTCTTTCTCCTGCTGCTAATAATTACTCGGATCTATTAATCCCCCATCAAGGAGAAAGAAGCACACTCCAGCTGTCAGACCCAACTGTTGAAACTGGAAGGGGTTGATGCTCATGCACCTTTTCTTTATTTGTCTCTGTGGACAGAGTCCAGTGTCAGTGATGGTAGCTGTGAAGAATGCCTGCTGTCTGTGTCCCTTTACCGTAAGCATGTGGTTCCTCAGCTTCTCAAGCTCTTTAAGGTCAACGAGGAACATGTACGGATTGTGTTGCTGGCTCACATCCATATCTACGCCGAGTTCTTCTCACATGATGAACTCAAAAACCAGATCCTACCTCAGGTGGAGTGTTGACTTAATCCCAGATTTATAAACGCTGACATCATCACCTCTACATTTTACTATACGGATCTTACTTAGTTACATAATCATTTTTGTTTTTGGCTGCAGGTTTTGTTAGGAATGAGAGACACCAGTGATTCTCTGGTTGCCATGACGCTGCAGAGTCTGGCGGTGTTGGTACCCCTGCTAGGGGCTCAAGTGGTGGTGGGTGGAGAAAGAAGCAAGGTCTTTAAACGCACCAAACCCAACTTCACCAAGTCTACAGAGGTCACTCCTGAAAGTAAGCAATACTGTCCAATGAATGACCAGAGAAATGAAAGCTGCTTCTAGAACTCATATTATTGAATAGCTTACCACTCTCAGTCAGGGAAGGTTCCAGATTTGCCACATTCTAGGGTCCTCTGAAGCGTGACCATGTCTAAAAATCTATTTTTATCTATTATGCTTACACACATACATCTATGTATGCTAACTCCAAATGTGCAATTTACACCCATAGCACATAATCATGTGCAATACTCACTTTACCTCCCGTAGCAGCTCTTTAACTCTGAAGATCACTTTATCCTGGTTTGTTTAGAACAACATCACACAGCCACTCTTCTTTTTGCTTGTGTATATGTGTCTGTCAACTAATGTTTGTGTTACATTTGGTTACATTAATCTAACTTAACCTTTATTGTTTTTTAGCTTCCCCTGTCCATATAGTTGGAGGCGACCACCCTCAGATGGCTCAGCCTTCAAAAGTGTTGAATTTGTTTCCCAGACCGTCAGGAACTGAAGGTCTGGCCCTTGGTCCCATTGGTGACTTAGTAGGTAGCAAGGAAGCTCCAAAAAGTTACCCATCAGCACCAAACTCAGGTATGACTCTCTCTATACTCATAACTTCAAACGAAATTCAGTTTTCCTTGTGCCTGAAGCTCAGTCTATCTTGCTTTCTTTTTTTTTTTTACAGCTTTAAGTAGACAACTGTTACTGCCTTTGAATGGTTTTCATCAGGACAAAGGGATGAAGCTTCTATCATACAGTCCAGAGCAGGCTGACAGTCTAGAAGGCCCCGCTGAAGACTGGCCTGACTGGAACGAGCAAGAGGAGAGTGAGAACAGAGACGGACAGTCTGTCCAGATCCACATTCAGGCCTCCGAGAGAGAGGATCCAGTCAGCAGCAGACTGCCGCTCTCACACCCCAAAGTGGAAGAGGAGCCGTGGGACGACTTTGAGGACCCTGAACCTACGTCAGATCTCTCCCCCACGGCTCCTTTATCAGACCCTGTTATCCTTGCACCGCCCAGAGAGACCACTGCTACACCTGTGAAACATGCTCCTGAAGCACTGAGACTGGCTTCTTCTAAAGCCCTCAAACTGACCTCAACACTGAGACAATCCTCACAGAGCAAGACCACCTCCTCATGGGACGATGGATGGGCTCAAGAAGAGATAGACTCACACAAACCTTTAAACCCCAAGTCCAACCCTTCAGTGTCACTAAAGCACAGTGGGATTGGAGGATTGGGGGAGGAGTTCACTATTAAGGTGAAGAAGAAAGTAGAGCAGGATCCAGAGCTGGATTTGTTTGCAGACATGGTGCCTGACATCAAACTGTCTTCTCCGGCTCTGCTGCCACAAGATGATAGCTCTGTGACGGAACTTTGTACAGCCTATTCAGAAGCCACTCAATCTCTGCAGGTTGATCCATGCATCGATACTGTAACACTTACTGCCAAGTTTGCAGCGGACAACCTGACTGAGGTGAGTGTATATGTGGTGGTGTGTAAGCATGCTGCTTTTTTTTTTTTTTCCACTTAAATTTAAATTCAAGATAGGAAAAGGGTTAATTAAGCAGGGTGGCCACTACAATATAATCGTGACGATTTCCCCCCCTCTGATGGTAAGCAAAGTCACAATTGTTTCGATGGTTCTAAAGATGATGTCTCCAGATTTTTCTGTGGTATGAAGAATGTTTAGCTTATGCTACATGCACAGCCCATGTTCATGTCGTCTTCAGGACATCATCCTTTTTCTTTTTTTTTTTCCTGACTTTTCAGTCAAAAATAATCCTAAGAATTATAAACAATTCTTCCTCTCAGTTGGCAAGGTTAAGTGAATGCCATTAAAGAGTTGCATTAGCCCTATTTAACTTCTAACTAATTAAACTTAATTGTTGTCACCATCAGTTAAGGAAGGTCTGGGAGTCTCCCTCAGAAAATGTTCTGCATTCTGTTACATTGTTATTGATCAGTTTAAACAATAGACTCAGTCACACCTGCCTGCGCACACTGAATGCAAATTTCGGATGCAAATATGTGCGCACAATTTAGGAATCCGTGCCCACAGATTGCAAATTCAATGGTATTTGTTTTGTGTTTTCTCTTAAAGACTGAAGCTGAAGGCTGGGGAGATGGAGATGAGCTGAACTGGGAGGATGAGAATGCCTGGTGATGACATTTCATCTGTATGATTCATCAAATCCTAAAGACCACTTTAAAACTCAAACACTTCTGGCTCTGTATCAGACTTTGAGTTTTCATTTGACAGCATGATGCAGTAAAAATGATGATTATGGCCTAAGATTTTTATATATATATATATATATATATATATCTAATGATGTTGATTTCCTAGATATTTCTCATAGGTATCTTCATTAAGAAAACTTTTAGTTTAACTGGAAGGATCACTTCAGTTGGTGCTGGACTTGGACAAATGATGCCATTTTTAATTTTTGCCAACTGAAACTTTTCACCTCAAGACAAATGAAGATATACTCTGAGGGGGGGGGGAAATCATTCTGTTTAAATCTTCTTTATAGATTTTTTTTATGTGCCAACATCATTAATGGCATGAAGAGCAAGATACAAGTTGTCCAAACTGTATCTGGGAATGGGTTTACAGGAAGCTTGCACTATGAATGAATGTGAAATTAAAATGGACATAATTTATGAGTAGCTTTTTGGTTGCTGGTGAAAGTAAAGATTTTACTATCGAACATGGCCTGTTCTGTTTTGTAAAACATTTCTTCAATTCATTGAGATTAAGGAAATGTTAATTTATTCAAACACATACTGACTTGGGGTGCACCCTCCTATCCCCTTTCACTATCCTCTTTAAATTAACCCCGGGGAAAACATCATGAGGTTGAGGAAAGATGTCAGGAGAATTCATTAAGAGAAAGGCGATCGCGTTGCTCTGACAATCTGACCGCATTTCCACTAGGAGGTTATGACGTGGGTCTGCCGTGGTGAAACTACAATGTTCTGAAAATGAACTACTAAAAGCGCATCTCAAAAAAGTTCCCCTGTGCTTTCTTACCGGTGAAATAATCTGAATTACCACAAGGTTGGAATTTAAATTAACGGCTACCAGGCTAGAAGTAACAAAAGTGACATCACATTCCTGTCCACTCATAAATCAACATTCCTCCAAAATAGCCCAAGTATGATTGTATGAAACTAATGATAATTTATGAAAGATATACATAATATTTTAGGCATACACATTTACAACTGCACAAAGCATTCTTAAGTGAATTAAATATGTTGAATAAAACTTCATCTGGCTAAAAATGTCCCTTACATGATCTGTGTCCCTTTACAGTCATCGTTAATTTTCGTGAACGGTCAGATGCGAGACTTGCTTTAAATGTTGCGGCCGTAAGAATAGAATAGAATAGAACTTTATTTGTCCAAAAAGTGGAAAATTGTCTTTGGCTTCACAAGAACAAGACAGAGAAAATGTTCGGAAAAACAACAGAACATTTAAGCACAGCAGGAAACCAGGAGAGCGCCTGAAGTCCTCGACAACATCACAGTCAGCATGGTTCGTGAATTTAAAATAATAATTTAGTATAATAATAAGCCAGAGTTTTAAGACATTTCATAAAGTTATAGGTTTAAAAACAGTAATTGCATAAAACAATGTGCAGTTAGAGTTGAGGGGTGTCGTTTTTTCCTTTATGAATTTCATAATTTTTACTGCATTTGGTACAAATGATTTTTTCTAAAAAATGTGTGGCTCTCTCAGTCTGAATCGCCCTACCTGATGGAAGCACTTCGAACTGTGAGTGCAGTGGATGAGAAGGGTCACTTGTTATGTCCTGGGCTTTCTTTTTAGTGTTCAGTACATGCCTGTCACGAAGTGGCATCTGTGGTTTCCCTATGATTTTACTAGCGGTATTGACCACTCTTGTCAGTTTGCTTTTACATTTAACATCTAAATGCCCGTACCATGCGACCATGTTAAAAGACAAAATACTTTCTACCAGATTCTTATACACCATTTCAAGAATCTTTTTACTCACCCCAAACTCATTCAGCTTCTTAAGTAGGTGTAGCCTCTGCAGTGCTATTTTAAAGACATAGTCTGTATTATCTATGAATTTGAGGTGACTATCGATGTAAGTTCCTAAATATTTAAAGCAGTTTACCTTTTCAACAACTTCCCCCATGATTGTGAGGCAGGAGTCAGAAATATTGTTTTTACTGGATATAACCATTTCTTTAGTTTTACTAATGTTTATCTGTAAAGCACTCGATAGACACCAGTTCTGGAGCGAAGCTACATGATTAAAATATATTCTCTCCTTTAGTGTCCCCTGCACATGGGAGACCAACAAGTGCCATATCATCAGCATATTTGAATAAGCTAAAATCTGAGTCTTGGAGTCTAAACTCATTTGTATACACAGAGAAGGAACTGTCATCTCCTTTGGTAAAGGATGGTCCAGTGTATCCTATTCTAAAGGAGGTTATATAGGAAGCATTGATGCACCTTTCCTTAGCTTTTAGAGAATTCGAACGGCTCTTATCATGGCCGCCACTTAAATGCTTCGGGGTCATTTCACTCAGTTAGGAACGTTCCTAAGCAAAAATGACAATTCCAACGCACCCATCGACTTTTATTAGAGCAACAGATAAAAAGGGACTTAATAGAGGGATGTCTAATAGCACATGATAGTGAAGACTACTGTTTAACAAAAACAAATGAATCATGTTCTATATTCAAAAAAGTTTAATAAACAAGAACAAACGTGACTGACCACAGACAAGTTAAAAAAGGAAAGGGAAAGTTTTAAACCGCAGCAACATGTGTACAGAGACTGATGAAGATGTTCTGTACAGTAAAGAAGTTGTGAGTACTCAAAAGAAACCAGATCAGCTAGGTGTTGGGTCTAGCTGTACTGATGCTGGTTATGAGGTTCTGCAGCTCCTGTAGTCTGGACTCCAGCCACTGTGGAGGTGGTGAAGTGGAGTTAGCCTTACCCTCAATAAGAGTGTGAAGGGCTTTCAGGGCACTCTCAGCGATCTGGATGTAGCGGCTGTACTCCTCCTCTGCACTGGTCTCCTGACGAGCTCTTTTCGGGCATGGCTGACAGGGGAGGCATAATCAAAGGAAAAATTATTTATGGGTTTGTTGATTAAGTTCTCACAAGATGACTGAGTGAGAGGATGACTAGCTGGTACAAAATACATGACTTTTGACTTGCTGACTAGAATATTAGTGAAGAGCTTTTCTGAAGTATCTGGCTCAATGAATCCATGTTTTTACAGTACTGGTGTTATGACTGAATAACGTTCAGACTAAATAATCAAAAATATTCAACATAAGGAATGCAACATGCAAATCACACCAATTGATACTATAATGATATTTATAAGGTCAAAGAAAACTACCATGAGGTACAATTAGGTACACAAGATACTGGTTCCATGTATTACTGCACTCATCACCATTATGGTGATTTTCCATTTGAAACAAGAAATTAATTAGGGACATTATGTCCCTAATTAATTTCTGGCCAGTTATTTCAATCACATTAAATTCTCTAATGACAACACTCACTTCTGGATCTGCAATGACTTGAGCAGCCACTTTGTCAGAAGCACTTTCTTTGTTGTTTTCCAGCCTCTTGTTGTGTTGCTCAATAACAACAGTCTGCAGCCTGAGCCTCTGCAGCTGCGACGCCACATCTTCCTGTGCATTCACAGTCTGCAACAAAAAAAAACAGAGTTTACGTGCATCTGGTTGATCAAAGGTTGGTCTTCAGTCTAATATGTTAATAACTCTTACCTTGCTAAGGTAGTTCACGACTTTTGTCTTTGTTTCTTCTTCACACAAACTCTGGGAAATGACCTCTTCGTGGTTTGTAATCTTGATTACAAAAAGAAAACATTTTAGTTTTTTAAACTAGTTTTTAAAGTTTGAACTTTTGTACACTACTGTAACATTAAGTTAACCAACACGTTCCTGCCACACCTCTGCAAAGTGAGAAAAGGCCTCCAGAGCGTGCTGATGTAGCAGCCAGGATCTCTCAGACAACACGACTCCAAACAGGTGGCTCAGTCTTGGCAGAATTTGACTCTGTGGAACATAAAAGTTGGTCGGAAAAAGACAACACATTAACACTGTTATATTTACATGTCATAGAACATCAACTTTACCTGCTGCTATAAACTTTTATTTCACAAACAATTTATTTAGTCTTTAAAAAAAGCACCTCACAAGAAGTAAATACTCAAAGTACAGCTGAGTTTTAAATTCATGGACATGTAAAAGACTAGGTTTATGTTGTTGTTAGTTAGATTGGACTTGTGGATGTTGCAAGGTAAAAAGATGTCTGAAGGAGCTTCAAATAAAAACAGAAGTGAAATAATTTTCCTTGAAAAACTATTAGTGAGAAGTGTGACGAACCAAAACATGACATCCTTATTAACAAACAGTTCACCTGGCTGTCCGGAGGAATAAAGATCTTCCCTAGGGAACAGAGAAATGTCAGAGCAGCCAGCAGCAGCTGATCTGTACACTTCTGAGACACCATGGTCTCCACACACAACAGAGCCTGGGACACACACGTAAACACACAGGTTAAAGCACTGTCAATTCTTCATCTTTATACTGTGAAATGTGAAAACCATGATCATACCTGCAGAATGACTTGATGTTCAATGTCTTTCACTAAAATGGCTGATATAGAGAGGAGCAGCTGCAGAGTACACTGGAGCACAGAGTGGGTTTTCGCCTGCAGGACAACAGGTTCAATGGACAATAATGCATTGATGCTCCAGCTGTATAGGTGTGTATCTGGATCTCACCTGTTCTGGACTCATCCTTAACCAGAGCTGTGTGATAATCCTCACTGAGGACAGGACACACTGCTCCTCAGGAGATGACTGCCCTCCAATCACCACAAGGAGGGGTAACAGCGCCCCATTCTGGACACAAGAGGGACTTTGTAAAAACGATGTCTGCACACATTTTCCATTTGAAACAAACCACCCGTTGCTTCCTCACATTGTGTGGGTTTGTTTTGGCTGTATTCATCCAATCTGGCCTACATCTGACTGATTGTTAACGGGCAAGACTACTTCAACATCCAAAATGTTTTTTACAAAGCTCACTGAGGGAGCATTTAATGTATTTTAATTACATCCTTCAATGTGTCATATTCCAAAACAAACCAGAATAATAAAATTACAAAACTGTGAAGACTAAATGTTCACTCCATCTCAATTGATAGCTTTTGATTATATTCACAATAATGCTTAAAATACAATTGAGGTAATGTATTCCGTGTCAAATCATAGCCATCACGATCAAAGGTGAGGAGGTGAAAGGAGGTGATACAATTTTTAAAAAAAAAACAACAAAAAAAACAATGGAAGGACATACACAGGAGAAAGTAGCCTCATTTGTGCCACTATCAATGACAATTTTGGCACTCACTCCAGTCAGCACTTCAATTTCACACACAGCAAAGGAGAAAGGTCACTGAAAATAATTTTATCTGAGCCATCTGTTTTCAACTGTGAGAACAAACTTATCAACTTGTCATCTCTCCACTCTCGAACTTAATTGCACAAGGCCAGAAAACACAACAAGGTCCTTCATTGTAGCAGAAAGCAAATTTAATCATGATAGTTTGGGATTAAGGATGGTTAGACCTCTGCTAAGAATAATATCTGTCGCAGTCCTCACCACTTTGTCCACTTGTCCTAGTTTGTACCCCCCGTTCTGCCAGTCAGTCAGAGCTTTTTGAGCAAGGCCAATGATGTCGGTCTCTACACGGTGACGAGCATCGCATGACAGAGCCCTGACGAGGACGTGGTTCCATATTGAGAGGTTTTCCACCTCAGATGGTGGGAAGTGCATCACCAGCTCCATCTGGAAACAACAAAGAGACTCATTCAGTTAACTAAAAACAACCTTGTCTCACAGTTATAATCTTGTAGATATGAATGTGTTTTTATTTATACACAAGCAAGCATTCTTCTAGGCCAGAAATAAAAGGCTATAGACTGAGAGTTTCTTACAGTCAGTTTGCTCTTATGACAAAAATAAAAAGTTCTTAGAGTGAGGCTGCTGCTTCTTCATTTATTGATATTCATGTCACATGTAAGTAGGTAAAATGTTAATGATATACCAGATACCTTTATAATTAACTTTTAAGAGTGACGTTAGTAACGATGAGGACCTTGTGAGTATTTTGAAACGCAGAGGTAATTTGAAATTCCTTTTTTTAATTGTATTTCATTTACCAGGCTTTCTAACCTGGTGGTTTGGCGTCATAAGGAAAACCATGCGTTTGAGCAGCAGGCCCAGGTGGAACAACTGGTAACACTCGGTGCTGCAAGCTTTCACCTGAAGGAGAAGAGGGAGAAGCAGAGAGGAGGTGAGAAAGAGAGTGAACATGAGTGTGAAGGCACAGGAGGAGAAGAAGCACCAGGAAGTCAGGCTGGAGAACTGATGGAGGGTGGCGTTTAAGGAATAGAGTGGGATCAGGCTCAACCTGATTACATAATGACCAAACAGGATATGAAAAGGTGTCCAGCAACATTAATTGTCACCTCTGTTGGGGTGCCACAGTGAACAGGCAGGACCCTTTACTTCTCCATAACCCTACAGAGGGAGATTAAGGGGATTAAAAGCTATTTTTGGGAAAGTTGAGGACAAGGCCACAGCAATGAGAAACAGCAATGACCTTGTGGTTTCTATCGAAGTGCTGATGATGAGGTTCTGTCAACTATGTATGTAAAATATACTAATTGATTAATGCTTTGACCTTTCTTTCAAATCAAAACAGAAAGAACCACAAAGATGTATTCTCTCAAATGTCTTTTGTTTACTTGGTTTACACCCACCAGCTGAGCAATGAGGAGGACGTGATGGAGACAAAGTTCTGCTGTTCCATACCTGAAAGACAAAGTCAGCGGCAAAGGTTGAAAAAAAAAAAGAAAAAAAAAAAAGGGTTCAAATCACACTTTTCTAGTCAGGTGATTTCTGTGAACACACTCACCGTGCAGTGAAGCACCACACATCGGTTGCCAGTAAAGCTGTCTGAGTGTCAGCCTGCAGTAAAGCATTGACTAAACAACGCTCCTGAAAAAAGAATGATAAAGGAGACAGGAAGTCAGACCACAAGAGGATAGAGTCACACTGGAGGCAGAAACAACAAAGTTGACAAAATGAAACAGAAAAAGAGAAACTGAAGTGAAAGAATAACTTTCATTGAATGAAGGGAAATCCTGCATTAAAACATTACATGGATTAAAGACCTAAAGTACACAAATAACCCAAACAAAAGAGTCAAACTAAAGTCATGCTTAACCTTTTTGCACATCAGTTTGAGCAGTCTAGACAAAAATATTTGCCAAAATGTCAAGCGAAAGACCACCAGAAATGTTTTTAGTTAGTGAAAAAACTGAGAAAGTGATATATATAGTCATGGCAAGCACTCAGAGGGGTTTTGAGGTCAGGTCAGATCCAAGACTAAAGACGGCTGATTGATTGAAAAAACATCCTGGTATCTTTGAAGGCTTTTAGAAGGTCAGCCCTGACTAATCAAGAACCACACAACTACAACTGGAATAAATCCAGCTTCATTCAAACATTTGTGATTATTGGCTGCGGGTGCCTGAACTACTTTTTTCTTTATTTAGAAAGTGCTTTTAAAAATCAAGGGGAAAAGCTGACTGTGATGTGAAGCTGCAGCGTTTTGACAACAGTATTTGGTACCAAAACAACAGTGCTGTCCATTTGATAAAGTATTCGGCAGAGATGATGTCTTAAACTTGAATTGAACAAATAAAAATGATAACCCTAGGGCCCTAGAGCGCACTCCCCAAGTATGGAGGCTGTAGTCCTCCAAGCGGGCAGCCCAGGTTCAAATCCGACCTGTGGCTCCTTTCCCGCATGTCATTCCCTATTCTGTTTCTCCCTGATTTACAACTATATCCACTGTCCTATTTCTCTAATTAAAAAAAATGGCACAAAATGCACAATAAATAAATATTTAGAAAAATAAATATATAACCCAAACAGCTTTCAGTCATGTCTACTAATGCTGCTGAAGACACAATGTATGTTGTAGCTATGTTGTACTCACCAGTACAGGGAAGAACACTGGAGGAAGTGCAGCCACGTTGGCACAGAGTTGCACACAGATGTGTTGGTGCAGAGTGACCTTGACCTGGGCCTGACCCTTCATCATAACCCCTGGCAGGAGCACTGGGAACTGACGTTCAATATAGCATCCCCTTGAACTAGTGAACAAGGCCTGGTAGAGAGGAAGCCTGAGGGGGGAGAGAGAGAGGGAGAGAGAGAGAGAGAGAGAGATTAAGAAAATACTTCTAATACATATCTAATAACAGAAGACCCCCTTTTTTAGAACTGCTGACTGAAACATACATCTTCATATACTGTAGCCATCAAAGCATTTATTTGTGAATATTGAATATTCAACTCTACGAGTACTTCATAGCTCGTATCTATGATGCCTCATTTGCAAACTTCCTTGCTATGTTACAGATGAACATGACAGAAAATCAAAAACAGACACGAACATCCCTTAGTGGGAGCTGGATCCAAAACGAACAGAAATAAAGAAGCAAGAAGAGCTTCACACCAGCGCCTACATAAATCCTGTTAAATGATTTATTTAGCAACAAGTGACATTTTGAGCCAACATGCTTGAAAGTATATTTAAGATGGGGACTCACAAATACAATTTCAAATCTGAGGGGGAACATGATGGCTTTATCTGTCACTTGTTGCTAAATAAATCCTTTAACGGGAGCTCCCTGGTGCACTGAAGACACAAGACACCAATCTAAAAATAAATGATTTAGTCTCTGGAACCAGGGTTAAATGACTATCATAGCTCATCTTAGTTATTTCAGATCTGCACTGCAATGCAAAACGATCTATTTACATTTACAGCTAGTCCTTGTGCTCTACAATTATTGAAAAACTCATTTAGAATCTAACCACAACAGATGTCATCAAAATCCTATATAATCAGTTATTTTAGAGCTAAAAGTATTATACAGTAAAACTGAAATTAAAACTGTGCATTTCAAAGATTGTATTACCTTGGTGTCTCTTCTGAGAACTGGCTGCCAGTGTACCAGAGCTGCAGCACCTCCTCTGGTTGGGAGTTGAGCTTACCCAGGACACTGACCAGCAGAAGACACTGAGGGAGCTCATGTTCGGGACTTAGCTCTGCAGACAAGTAGAAACATAATACTTACCTTACTTAGAATGCAATCACTTTTTCTTAAAGATACAAATAATCAGATATTTCTTCAGTGTATAAACCTTTTTAGGGCCTTTTTGTTGAAAAGTGCTTGGTGCAAAGAGATTCAGGGCATGTTTGACCACACTTTGATATAGGTGGTGCACAATCTTGTCGCTAAGAGAGGCACAGGGAACAAAGAGGTTTGATGAAGCTGCTTGATTATGCAGACAAGATCAAACAGGATCTATGTTTACTAATGTTCTGTGTGCACAACAACAAATAAAGATAGGCTGCTTAATATTCATTTACTTGTTTTCTCTGGATTCCTTGGCTGTATTCTCTGGTGCGTTTGTAATGTACACTGTACAATCTGTCATAATAGCAGTGGGCTTCATTGTTGGTGGTACTCATAGTTATATTCAAGAGTTAATATATATCCAACTCGCTGTTGCATGAGATTGTGTGTTCTCTGCATGGGTTCTGTGTGTATAAAACAAAACAGGCTTTGAAACACACATAAATAAAGACCCAGCCTAGTGTTCTGTTAAAAACTCAATTTGATTGTATCAGGAAGTGCCATGATACTAAAGGTCCCATATTACACCTTTTCTGGTTTTATATGCTCTTTAGTGTGTTTTCCAAGTGTCCTGTGCATGTTTAGGCACATCTATGTGCAAAAATTCAAAGTCCGCGGAAACGCAGCTTCTCCTACCTCCTCCTGTTAGCTGTAGCATTAGCTGCACGTAAAAATTTGTCAGTGCTGTGTCATTGTCAGTGTGAGATCACTGATCTAAGCCCATTGGCTTGTTGTGGCAAACCCTGCAGCTCATGTTGAAATTTCAGAGAAGCGTGCTGAGCAACTGACCAATAACGACAGAGTGGATCAGCAGACCAATCAGAGCAGACTTGGCCCACGTGGGGTCTAACAGTCTGGGCTCAGCAGAGAGTAGCTGACAGACTCAGAGTGGAGAGGGAGCAAGGACTCGAACTTTAGCTATTGTGAACGTACAAAAGGAGGTACATAGATTAAATATACGAACCCCAAAAAGGGCATAATATGGGCTCTTTAAACTGTGTATTTGTGTGTGTGTGTGTGTGTGTGTGTGTGTGTGTGTGTGTGTGTGTGTGTGTGTGTGTGTGTGTGTGTGTGTGTGGAACAAGGTCAATAGAAGTGTGTTGTGAAATTGATATTGTGTATCACATCCTCTAAATAAAAGGAACATATTGCACCAAAGACTTTAGACAAAGTTCGAGGGGGGGTCTAATGCGCAGTCTTTGTCTGTGTCCTCCAGTAAGGAACGTGCAACTTTTGAGCCTGACCACACCTCATTTTAAGTCCACCACACCCCTGGGCGCTAACGGGGGCACAAGCTCATTGGCTATTGTACAGCTGTGACCCTGGGCAAAAAAATGACAACGGCATCAGGTGTGAAATAGGATAGACGCCTGCACTGCACGCTGATATGTTTTGCACCAGTAGACAATAGGGCCCTTGAAGGCAGAAGACTGCAGAGATGCAACAAACAACATTTTATACAGCCTATCATTCATATATCGGGGCACAGCATATTTGAATAAGAACCCTCTGAGGTCAGTGCTATAAACTCACGTTGGTCCTTGAGGAGAACAACTTCTGCAAAGGGCCTTAGTGGCAGCAGCTGTAGCAGGAGGGCATCCATGGGAACCATAGCGGCTGCATTCAGCTCCTCAGACAGAGCCATGGGCAGAGTTGGTGCACACAAACTGGGCGGGAACTTACTGAAAGACAGAAGACACATCAGAAAAACAGTTTTCTTCTAAAGGATAAATTATAATCTCAAACAGCTTCTTAATAATCACAGCCAAATCAAGCGTACCTGATAATCTGGAGGTAGAGTTGGTGAAAAAAGCTGCAAAACTTTGTCAGGAAACATTTGAATTCCTGCAAAAAAAAAGCAGGTCAAAGTTCAATTCAGCTGCTTTTTTGTTTCTGAAGTAGATTATTATTCTTTTTAAATATGTAGATGTGGAGGAAAAATGTATAGTTAGATATCCTAATTTAAAGTACTTTTAGGTAATGAACCAGAGTGTTGGCAAAGAATCGACACATCTTTGCAGTTTTCTGGAACAGCTTGAACTCTGGACTTTGTGTTGCCTCCTTAAAAAGATCGACAGAGCATTAAGACACAATAGTAACAAGAGCAAGTA
This sequence comes from Labrus bergylta, assembly GCF_963930695.1. Lineage (NCBI taxonomy): Eukaryota > Metazoa > Chordata > Actinopteri > Labriformes > Labridae > Labrus > Labrus bergylta. The sequence goes on along the minus strand of NC_089200.1, from coordinate 20,787,163 downwards.
TTCCATGAACACAATATCTAAAAACTGGCTCATAGACATACACTGTGGAGCTGATCTAGTTGGTATCAGGATTGAATAGACAAAGATACATTGCACTGTACTTTTTTGAATTTTTCTTACATGAATTTTCTAGTCAAACAAAATGCCAAAAAAATCCTATAGAATTAAGTTCATACTCACAAATTAGAGCTTTCTTACCTGCAGACCAGCATTTTTCATTTGTTCAGCCAGCTCCACACAGTTGTAGAAACATGCCAACAGGTTGTCACACAGGCTTTTGCTAATGTCCTCGTGATGTAGATGTTCCTCAACCAACGTCTGGTATTTCAAACTCTGTCTGAGCAGAGTAATAACCACTTATAGTGAGTCACTTTTAATTAAATTAACCTTTAAATTGATCAACTCTCACAACAATTTCATTCATAGCATGGCCAACAATAAGACAGGACAATACGACATGATGAACACAAGTGTCAACGTGAATGTGCTTTCCGTACTTGATGAGGAATTTCCACGTGTTTGCATGCAGGGCTATGTCCAGGTTGGAGATGATAGAGCAGATATCCAGGAGGCTGTGAATCACTGAGCAGAGTGAAAAACAATTACAGTGCATTCAAGATACATTGAAGATGTACAAGCAGTGTTTCCCCTAGGTTTACAGCGTTGGGGAGGGACACGCCGACACAAACACTTGAAGGAATCTTGGTGTTCATGGGTTACTTTTAATGACAGCTGTCCTTTTCTATCGGAAAGGTTTCCTTAAATGACTTCTTTCCCTGATTACAGACTCTATCCAGGGACGTGCCGCCCCCCTAATATAATGGTAGGGGGAAACACTGATAAATAAAACAACAGAGGTGCTTGATAACAAGTGTGCGGTGGTGAAAAACAGACAGAAGCCAGAATTTTCCAGTTTAGACGGACCTGTTATAATATCAGAGACTTCCTCCTCTGAGGCATTGCTGTCGAGGGTGATCCTGTCCAGCAGCTCCAACAAACCCTTCTGGAGTGAGTAAGCCTCTTTAAAGAGTCCCTGCAGCAGGTCAGCCACCAGGGACAGACGGCCACAGTAAAGCACCTCACTCTCCTGATGACAAGGTAAAAAACATGCATTGTTTAAGCTAAACATTTTCACTGTAATTTCACATTTACATATGTAAAATAAATATTATCCTCACAAGACCCACTCTTTCACCAAATCAACTGTTGGCATGCTGAAATTCTAGAGGTTAAAACTGAAAACTGTAAAAACCTAAATGCATGACCGAGGCTTCTTCTAGAAGGTAAGGTCTGCCGAGAAGACGATCAAACTTGACTATCTAGAGGAAGTAAAAGTCGTAACAAGGTTTCCGTAGGTGAACCTGCGGAAGGATCATTACCGGTTTGAGATCCCCGCACCCGAGGCCGCGTGGCCCCTCGGTGCTGGCGGCGGATATGTCAGAAAAAAACATTTGTCTTAGTTTGTGTTGCCTTGGCCCCATTTCCTGCTTTATGATACTTTTCACAGCAGTTTTAATTTAATGAGATTATACTTGTGGTAAGTAAAGACACAATTAAAAGAAATGAGGAGTAGGCACATATTACCTGCTCTAGGAACAACTGTACTGCAAAAAATAAATTTCAAAATTCTGACTTTGACTTATTTTCAATTCCAAATTGCACCAACTTTTGAAATGGTTAATACATGCTGATGGAACATCGATAGCCTAGTGGTTAGTGCGCGCACTTGGAGGCTGTAGTCCATCAAGCAGGCAGCCCGTGTTCAAATAAGACCTGTAACTCTTTTCCCACTTATCATTCCTCGCACTCTCTCTCTATCTACTGTCCTATCTCGAAATAGAGGCACAATAAGCCCCCTGCCTTGAAAAAGAAATAAATGCTGATAATTTCTTTAAAGTTTTTAAAGTAATACTAAAACAAAATGCCAATTTAGAACTTATTTCTGCAACATGTAAGGTCAGATCTGAATACACTACACAATAAACATGCACTACAGATTGTTAGTGACCTTTATACAGTTATACTGGACTCATTACAACCACTTTTGAACTAAACCAACCTTGCAGTGCTGAAAGGTTTCTCTCAGGACTTTCAGGATACATGTAGGTAATGAACGGATTGAATGTAGGTCAGGAGCTTCCTCAAATGTGCCAATGTGACGCACGCAACAGGATAGGGCATCAATTATCTGCATCATTGCCTGAAATAGACAGACACCAGTTTTTATAGAATAAATCATACTTAGCATAAACTTGTTAGTTAGCAATTATATGAATAGGGATTAAACAGCCTTTGCAATAACAAGAGAACCTGCAGGATGTTCCTTAGTGAGGCACACAGTTCTGTGTTTTGACTCGACAGCCCTCCAACCTGGTCCAAGATTTCTTTCATCATGCTGTCAAACATGGTAACTGCCTGCAAACAATGTGACAGAAAAGGACACAGAACAGAAGTCAATCAGTATGATTTAACAAATGCTGCTAAAAGTATTCATATAATAGATCCTGAAGACACTTGTATGCACTCGTCAAGTTGTTTACCTTTGGTAAGATTTTGGAGAAGCACTCATCTTCCAACTCTGACAAGCCAATGTGAGGGAGGAACATGTCTGTAATTATCTTCAGAATACCTGTAGGGATGTTCGGTCTTTAAGGTCATACTAGGATCAAATATCAACTCAAGGTCCAAAAGAAAACAGTTTATGATAACACATTTTGCAATTAAGTTACTTACGTATATGTTCATCCCAACTCTCCGACTTATAATGCAAAGAGTGCAAAGAGTCAAGGAAAACAACAGTCACTTAATTTCCACTGTATAAAGCTGACAAATATGCCAGGATGACAATAGTTTGGGAAAAGCGTGAAAAGCATTAGCTTCACCCCAAAATCATTTTACATTAGCCCAATTTAAAAGTATTACTTGTGATACAATGCCCACCACCTCCCTCTAAAAAAAATGTTGTTTTGTTATTGTGTTCTTAATCCCAGAGACTGTGCACATGAGTTTTCGTTTCGGAGGATATGGCAAGTTGTGGCAGGACAGACTTGAGCTGCTGTCGGCAGGTTTCCTGACTCCACTGCACCACCTCGTCCAGGAGGGAAGTGTTGGTTTGAGACATGATGACAGCAGTCACTGGAGGAAGTCTGGATAATCACTGTCCGAACGAGAGAAACTTTTACAGAAATGTCACAGAGTGAGTCACTCAAATGGAAGTCATTTAGTATACTAGCTTTTAATGAGCTTTCTTCTAAAAAGAGGATATTATAAGATGTCGCTTTGACTGACGGGAGCTCATGTTTGGCTACATATCACATTATCGTTAGCATGGTAACGTTACTTAATATTTGGATACTACGTGTAGAGTCTTACCATTAATGATGCTCTGTGCCTTCTGTTGAGAAGCATAATATCACACAAACGTCCCTACAAGGATTTTTTTCCTCTCAACATCAACATTACATTATTGTTCACCACTAAAAAAAAGGCACTTCTCATTAAAGGAAAAACACAGCAGTCGATAGTCCACTGTGGTAAACATAAACCGCGCGCTGCCGTTTGAGCCGGAAGTGACGTTGTGTGAAAGCTATTCCTCTGCCGTCACTGTGATTGGTAGAGACGCTGCTTGCCAATGTTTTTGACCAATGACCGAACAAATGACTTTAAAGCGCTGAACAAAACAACGGTAACGATGAAATTAAAGGCATAAGATTTTTTTTTTAACATTTTTTTTCGTCTTTTGCAACTCTTAGAAAATTGGGGCAACTGAAATGAGATACTGATGATATTGAGATGGATTTTTTTTGTTTTAAAAAGCCCCATTTATTTAGATCTGCACTGTGTTTTGTGTTTTTTTCATTCAAGCATAATTCTAAAATAATTGAGATAGGATTTTTTAAAAAGATCAATACGAAACACCATCAACAAGTATTTTAGGAGTTGCAGGTATAGGCAGGGGTAATGATTTAAAAAAAATACTGATATTGTACCTATGTATAGTAATCTAAATAATTAAGCGGATAACTTTGATGATAGGTAAACCTCATTTGGCTACCTAAGGCGTGTAGTCGTTTTGGTATCAGTGTGAGGAGTAAATTATCAAATAATTTATATTCTCTCAGAACTAAGAGGAGCGTTAAGCTGAGGCAAATATTTTAGAAATCCTAGTTACTCTGGTTTATAAACTCTCATATCTGATGATCATGATTTAAGCAAACATCTATTGCAGGCCCATGCAAGCACATAGAAAATAGTTAAGCCTTTCTGGGAAATTAAGATTGTATGTAAATCAGTTAAGAGAAGGATGATGTTGGCTGTTCAGAGTCTGGAATTTCTCTGGCCACAGACATGATAAAATCAGTGTCTCATTGTTTCCCTGTTAAGATCTTGGCCATTGAAGTAAATCATCATCCTTTTGGGGGTGTTAGCAGTAGTCCCTGCAGGAAGGGGCTTACTTCTTGTTTAGGATTCAGGAGTCCACACTGATGCTTATCTCTGTACATGCAGTTTATTGCAGTATGCTTCCCAAAACATCAAGGCAGGGTGATCCTGATTCAGTATAGTTCATGACTTAAAGATCTATACATTAAAATAATATATAAGTCTAGTTTCCAGATGGTGAGGGGCATTTTTACATGTTTTTTTTTTAATGGTTCGCCAAGATACTTATTTTTCCTTGCCCTGTCCATGAGATCACAGTGCAGTATCTCTACAGTTAATGTCTCAGCATCACAACAAGTGCTCTTTCACAGTCAGCATTTTGAGTTTAACAGATTTTATTTTTAGGAGGAAAAACCATTTTCATGCTTTTTTACAAATCCTGATGAACATCTTTTAAGAAGATGGTTTTATGGAAAAGAAACTTGGTGTTTCTGTTCTGAGGTAGACGATGCTGCATGGCACATTTAGTTGTGTCCTGGGGACTCTGAAGTTATTGTATGTTAACCTGGGTAAGAGTATGATGTCCATAAACCGGTCTAACCATCCATCAATTTAGGGATAAGATCCTTTTAACTTTTTAAAATATTTTACATTGAATCACTTAGTGCTCACTCAAGTCAGATTGTACTTGTACTCACTGTTCACTTGTAAAGCTAGAGAGTACAGCTTTCAAACTGATAATCTTATCTGAATCTGGAGGTAATTTTATGTAAAACATTTTTGTTTAAATCCCCTGCTTTACATCATGGTCCAAAATCTCTATGGAAGGCAATGTTGCCAGGCACCATGGGATCCACTTATCTCTGGCAAAAGAAAATGACTACATTCTTTTTTAACTTAAATGTTACCTAATACTGTATATTGATAAAGAATATGTAATTGAACTACGAAAGTAATTTCATTGCAGATATAATTAAATATTATAAATAATTTAGCTGTAATGTGTTGCACATTAGTTGTCACTTAAAATCAATAAGCATTCTATTAAAAATTCAAAAAGAAAACTTATTTGATCTTTCTTTTGACTCTACATATGAAAGCTATAGTTAAGGGCACATTTCTTGCTTCAACAGGTCATGGCTTCATAGTAAAATAAAAATGTGTTTCATTATGGCATTTTAATATGTCGAGAGAAAACAATTTGAAATGCTTACTTCAAAAGCACAAGTAAAAAACACTGTATAAAAAGGATTTAACCTCATGAGAAGTTTTTTATGTTCATCAGGATAGTAAAGAATATAACAAGGCCTCAAACTAGACAAAGAATGGCCCATTATACAGAAGGTCTGTTTCATGTGAAATGTCATTAAGGCCTTTTACCGTAACATTAATATTTTCCAAGAAGGCCGAGCAACACACAGTTTCATATTTCTCCCTCCAGGGCTGACCTCCCTGTTTGTAGATAATAGAAAGGTTATCAGTCTGCAGGAAACTGGCTCCAGAATTGGGATGGAAAACATGGAGGAAGATGCTGCTTTGTTTTTCTTTTTCTGAGGTCACACAGTAATTGACACAGTACACTGTTAGTGTGTATGTGTCTGTCTACAGTTCTCTTCAATGTGTCAGCAGGAGCTATTTCTGTTCATGCAGTCGGCAGAGTTACCCGCCACTCTTCCTCCTAATGTTTCCTCACTAGGTAGTCACAGGTGTAAAACCGAATGCTTGGCAGGAATGTGCTCTACTGCTGGAACACGACATGAACCTTTAAAGACTGAGACAACCTAATGTGGGAAAACCCAAAGGAAGAGGATGGAGACTTTTGTTAAACCTAGAGTGGAATCTAATGAGGATCAAAGCAATGATTTGAGGTCAATCATTCTAAAAAAAAAAAAGTCTTGGTCCAATTTGGAAAAAAACAAAAACAAAAAAAAACAAAAAAAAAACTATTCAGTCCAACACACAAAATTGGAACATTTCAATATCTATTACAACCCCGACTCATAACAAGACTATTGATGTATCTTGTGAAATATCTACATGCATTTCCAAAACATACTTCAGCAGTCATGGTTCCAACATGACAAATCACTTACTGTTTATTATCTCATGA